>NW_020202166.1:0-4148 GCF_001531365.2 Cynara cardunculus var. scolymus
GAAACCGAAGGCCGCCTCCAAGACAAACCCTAGAACGATAACCAAGGAAGCCGTAGATGGAACAAAACGAAAGCATAACCAAACCAAAACGCCAAGCAAAACAAGAACGCATAAGCATCACCAAAGCAAGATCGTAAACCACATCCACATCTTCATCTTCAAACACCCGTGAGTAGACACTCAAGAAGAAACCCTAGAACCGCCTCCAAGACCTGTCATAGTTAGTCTAACTAGTTGTTAATACGACTAGTTGAGGTTCGTAGTTAAGTATAACTAGACGTTAATGTGACTAGTTGATGTAGAATGGTCCTTACGGGTCCATTTGGTCCTACTAGGTAGAATTTGCGCATTTCTTTTAATCGAGTCTATTGAAAGGGGAATATCCCCAGGCAATTATATAAAAACGAATAAAAGTGAAACCTTACAAAGAGCAAATCAGCAAGAAAAGCAACGACAACTTTGACTCAGAATCCAAGCCATAAGAAGCCAAAAAGGACAAAGGGAAATGCACCAAAAAGTAAATATAAAGCAAGGCAAAAAATAAATGGAGCAAATCACCAAAAATTTCCAGAATCGAAAACCTTCATCATCCACATGATCATGCATCATTGATTCTCATGAGTTTCATCCTTGTCTTCCACGCCATTCTTTGAAGAATCTGTATCTTGATCTCAGCCACAACTTTTTCTCTAGCATGGTTATAATTGTCAAAGAACTTTCTGTTCCTTTCCCTCCATATATGGTATACCATAGCTGATATACCAAGTTTTTGAACCGTAGACCATAATTTCCACCTTTGTGATAATCCCATATTAAGGATATCCTCCCATTTGTTCGGACAATTCTTTATCCCTACTTCCTTTTTAATTACCTTCCAAATACTACTCGATTAGTTGCATTCAAAAAATAAGCGATTGTGTGTTTCAATCACTAATTTACAAAAAACACATTTCAGATCAGGAGGTTCATGCTTCCACTGGCTAATGCGATCCTGGGTTGGTAATCTTCTCTGACGCGCCATCCACAAGCAAAGAGCATGTTTAGGAATGTATGCTTTATTCCATACCACCTTGTACCAATGCACAATCGGACCTACCTCTTGTAAAGTTTGCCACGCCACTTTCACCTCAAAAGGTTTCCGATGATGATTAGTGTCAAGCCATCTGACCGTATCCTCTTGCTGACTGGGAGAAGGTATCATAATATTTTGCAGCTGGGGATATCGTTGAATCCATTCAACCGGCCAATCATTGCCAAACCTTTGCATTAGATCAAATACCGTAGAGTTATTATGAAAGTCATGACCATTTATGAATCTGTAGGACAGCAAGTGAATAAGGGGACCAAAATCACTCCACGTGTCTTCCCAAGAGTGCTTGATATACCATTACCCACATTTGAAATGAAAAATCGTCTGCAATGTGGTCTTAACTCTAAAAGGTTCCGGACAAGCCACGACCATTCATTCCTCTTCTTTATGATCCAAAAAATTCTTCCCCGAATACAATGAGAATGAATCCAAGAGACCCACATGGTATTTCTTCTAGTAAGAATATCCCAAATATGTTTAAAAAGCAAACACCGATTCCAAAGAGCAAGTCTTTTCATACCTAGTCCTCCATTTTTTATAGGTAAACAAACCCTATCCCAAGATACTAGACATTTTCCCATCTCATCCTCCTCTTTATTCCATAAAAAATTACGGAACAATTGTTCAATTTCATGGATTGCGGCTGTCGGTACTAGAAATACCGACATCCAAAAAGTTTGCATAGAGTGAAGAACAGATGATGAGCTGACGTCTACCCCCATAAGAAAGAAAATTGTTTTTCCAATTCAACAAGCAAGATTTAAGTTTAATCACAAGAGGGTTGAAATCACGTACCTTTAATATAACTGGAGAGAGAGGAACTCCAAGGTAGTGAATAGGAAATACCCCAGGACGAAAAGGAAGGCAGTTGCGAATGATATTTTGAACATCTAACCCGACATTCCCGAAAAACACTTCACTTTTTTCAAGACTCGGTGACAAACCCGAACGTTCCTCAAACATTTGGAGAGCTCGTTTTATCACCTCAACTGAAGTAGCATCCCCCAAGAAAAAATAAATAGATCATCCGCAAAACATAAATGGGTCAGCTTGATATCATCACATCCTTGATGGTACGCAAAATTCACCTCTTCATCAATACATTTTTTTAAAATCATCGACAATCCTTCCATAACCACCATGAACAAGTACGGAGATAATGGATCCCCTTGTCGAAGTCCTCGCTTGCCATGAAAGAAACCCTCCGACTGTCCATTAACACAAATAGAAAAAGTTGGCGATGAGATTAGAGACTTTATCCAATTAAGCATAAATGGATGAAATCCCATTCCCTTTAGCATCCCAAGAAGATACTGCCAGTCAACAGTATCATAAGCTTTCCGTATATCAATCTTAAACGCACATTTTGGCTCCCCCTGTAGTTTCTGATAACCTGTGACAAGCTCATGCGCCATTAGAATATTATCAGTTATCTRACGTTYAGGAATGAACRCAGATTGAGCCTTGCTAATAAGTACATCCAATGAGCCTTTCATCCTATCAGCAATAATTTTACTGATACATTTAAGCAACACATTACAACAAGCGATGGGCCGATAATCAGTTACACATGAAGCATTTGGAACCTTCGGAACAAGGCAAAGCAGAGTATGATTCAACTGGTACTCTAAATTTCCTGACTAGAAGAAATTATGTACCGCAATAAGCACATCCCTACCAACCACACTCCAAGCCGCTTTAAAGAACTTTGACGAGAACCCATCAGAACCTGGAGCCTTGTCATTCCCAATATCAAAAAGAGCATTCTGTATATCCATATCCGTAATAGGTTGATTAAATGCAGAGAGTCCGATAAAGCTAAAGAGTGAGCAAACGAACAATCCGCCATAGAAGGATGAACCAGCGTATTTGAAGAACCCAGAATACCTTCGATATGATTTACAAATGCTTTTGGAACATCATGATGTTCAAAAACAGTACCAAAAGAATCCTTAATAGTAGCAATATGGCTCCTATTGCGCTTCTCTCTCATGGCATGAAAGAAGAACTTAGAGTTACCATCCCCTTCATTTAACCAAGAAATCTTTGCTTTTTGACGAACCATTTCCAATCGATCATTCCTAGCTTTTTGATATGCTAACAAGAGGTGAGCAATGTCATCTTTTAGCATATCATTAAACAGATCTAGATCACAAGCCAATTGAGCAACATCAAGTTCCGTTTTTAAAGAAGCCACCTTCTTATCCAGACACCCATAAGAATTTCTAAGCCGACGGCAAACCCCTTTCATCTCTTGCAATTTTCGAAGAACTTTCTTCATATATGACCCTTGCTGAGGTTTCTTCCACACGCCCTCCACGGATTTAAGGAAATCCACATGAGATGTCAAGAAATTATCAAATTTGAAACCACGATGTCTAATTCGTCTTCCCACTTTGAAAGAAATAATTCCTGGAGAATGATCTGAGATCCCCCTTGGTTCAAAGAAAACCGAGGCATCCCCAAATCTGTCAATGAACGCTAAGTTTCCCAAAATACGGTCTAATTTACGCATTATACCTTCTCCTCCAGAAGGTTTCTGCGTCCAAGTATATTGGCACCCCTGGTACGTGATATGAAAAAGCTCTACCTCTTCCAGGCAAAGATGAAACTCCTCCATATTCGAGTTACGTCTAGATGATCCTCCCAACCCATCATGAGGGAAAATCATTGAATTAAAATCACCCATCACAATCCATGCTTTCCTATGAGTAAAAGCATTGAATTTTCCAATATCCCGCCAAAGATCCCTCCTTTCCACTCCCGTATTACAACCATAAAAAAAAGTAATAAATATAGGCTCAGGATGACCAATAATCCGAATTTCACAATGTACATATTGTAAATGCTGCTCAATCATTATCAAGGACAAAACAGACGGGTCCCATGCAATAATAAGACGAGTTCCTTGATCACACATTAAACCATTAGTGATCCAACTCCAAMTACCAAACACTCTACCACACACTTCTCCCATATGACTTTGTAAAACTTTAGACTCAATGATGCAACATAAAGAAAGACTCTTTACATGAATAAGATCACGTACCTCTTTTTG
>NW_020202166.1:6748-8763 GCF_001531365.2 Cynara cardunculus var. scolymus
TGTCCACGTAGGACCAGAGGCGCTGGTCAAGAAGACCAGAGGCGCTGGTCAAGAGCCAATGAAGAACCAGAGGATCGATGAAAGGGATACTTAGAATTTCTCTAAGTATAGATATTGCCACAGAGGCTCTGGTCTCATGACCAGAAGCTCTGGTAAAGGCGAGTAGAAGAACCAGAGGATCGATGAAAAGGATACTTAGAATTTCTCTAAGTATAGATATTGCCACAGAGGCTCTGGTCTCATGACCAGAACCTCTGGTAAAGGCGAGTAGAAAAACCAGAGGATCGATGGAAGGGATACTTGGAATTTCTCTAAGTATAGATATTGCCACAGAGGCTCTGGTCTCGCAACCAGAAGCTCTGGTAAGGGCGAATAGAAGAACCTGATGATCGATGGAAGGATTTCTTAGAAATTTCTAAGTATTGATGTTGCAACAGAGGCTCTGGTCTCGTAACCAGAAGCCTTGGTAAGCACACTAAACAGAACTAGAGGCTCTGGCCTTGCTACCAGAAGCTCTGGTAAGTGCATTAGGTCGATGAAAGTAAGATTTATAAATATTTCTAGTGAGGATTAAGTCAGTGGTTGATAGGATGGAGTTCCATTGGATTGTCAGAAAACCGATGGATAAGAATTCATTCTCTAAGGACTCTAGTGCAACCAGAAGCTCTGGTCTCACGACCAGAAGCTCTGGTCTCACGACCAGAAGCTCTGGTAGTATAACCAGAGGTTTGACCAGAGGATATAGTCTGTTTGTCATGACTTAGTTTTAATTAGAAGCTTATATTGAATCACTAAGCTTATGCTAGAGGATGCACCTTAGTAACCAAGGTTGTCCATGTCGCAGATCTCGGCAATGTCTTCTGATCCGAGTGAATATTCCGCCGATGATTCCGGATATGTAGTTGGTCACTCCAGAAGAAACTCAACCCGCGACTAAGGGCGTGTTTACTTTTGACTTAATCAGCTTAATGGTTGTTTTGGCTTATTCGCACAGCCATACATGGATGTTTACTTGCGGCTTAATGATAAATATATTGGCTTATTCGCACAGTAGAGAAGGGGTGTGTTGTCCCCATTAAGCTAAAATATTGACAATTATGCCCCTCATCCCATGCCTCCCCTTTCAATCCCACCCCCTCTTTCATTTCATAACCCTAGACGAGAGATAGAGACCAACGAATGGAGTCTGAGAGAGAAAACAAGATCGATGCAAAAGAGGTAGAGTTTCCAACGTGAGGGAAGGTTTTCCTGTTCGACGGGACGGACTCTCATTGTCTTCTCCGGCGATTTTCCCCTTTTTCAATCAATTTACCGTCATGAATTTGAGAAAAATGGGTTTGAAGGAGGATCCCGGAGTGGAATGTGGGTCAGAAACGCCATTTCCGACGGTGAAAAAGCTCTTTTCTCAGCTCCGGTCGTCCTTCTTCGCGATGGAGTTCCAACGTGTAGAAAAATTGCTGGTTGGGCATGAAGAACATGCGAAGGAGAAGCAACGCGAGTTGAAAAATAAGGCTAAATCACTCGAGAAGGAGAAAGATTGTTTGTTTTTGGAAAATCTGAACTTGAATGACGAGTTGAAGAAGAAACAGAAGGAGTCTGATGCGTTGAGGATGGAGAATCTGGTTACAGAACCCAGAAGGAGTCTGATGCGTTGAGTTGAAGAAGAAACAGAAGGAGTCTGACGAGTTGAAGAAGAAACTAGAAGTTGAAAAATGATGCTGTTGATTTTGTTGCTGTTTTATGGTTACAGAACCTCAAACACTTGGCTGTTTGGTGCTGTTGATTTTGTTGCTATAGCTACTGTTTTGTGTTTAAAACACTTGATTAAATAATTGGTTTCATTTGGATTTATTCAAGAATTATTAAACAGCGCGTGGTTCATCATCAGGGGTAAATTGGTCATTTATGTTATTCAAGCTGTTGATTCAGATAGAAAAGTAAACAACAACATAAATTTATCCAGACAGACAAATTTATCCATACAGGACTTAATAGAAAATTTGGTAAACAGCCCC
>NW_020202166.1:10493-13224 GCF_001531365.2 Cynara cardunculus var. scolymus
CACGTATCAGACCCGGCAGGTTAGTTCAGGCAACTCTGGAAGTCAGGCTCGAGGCAGAGCATTTGAATTGGGAGCCAGGGAAGCCAGAGAAGATCCCAATGTAGTTTCAGGTACGTTTTCTCTGAATAATGAATTTGCATCGATTTTATTYGACTCTGGGGCGGACAGAAGTTTTGTGTCCCTAGACTTTAAGCAGAAAATTAACTTAAAACCCCAGAAATTGAAAGAGGCCTTTGTAGTCGAATTTGCCAATGGTCAGGAACTGAAAGCTAGAAATGTAATTTCGAATTGCACTCTGAACTTAGCTAATAAGGACTTTAGTATAGACCTTATATCGATCGAATTAGGAAGTTTCGACGTAATTGTAGGTATGGATTGGCTATCCAAAAACCAAGCCGAAATCGTTTGTTCAGAAAAACTTATTCGAATTCCTCAAGAGGGAATGGAGCCAATTGTGGTCCAGGGAGATAAGCTAGACCGAATGTTATAGCTGGTATCCTGCATGAAGATGCAGAAGTATTTGAGGAAGAATTACACTGCGTACCTGGCCCATGTGATTGACGGAAGGATCAAGGAGAATAAGGTTGAGGACGTACCGGTAGTTCGAGAATTTCCCGATGTTTTTCCTAAGGAATTACCAGGCCTGCCCCCACAGAGACAAGTCGAGTTCGGTATCGACTTAATTCCTGGACTGCCCCAGTAGCAAGGGCGCCATACCGTTTGGCACCCTCGGAAATGCAAGAGATGTCGACCCAACTCTAGGAACTGCTAGACAAAGGATTCATCAGACCAAGTTCTCACCCTGGGGAGCACCGGTACTATTCGTCAAGAAGAAAGATGGGTCAATGCGAATGTGCATTGATTATCGGGAGCTCAATAAGTTGACCATCAAGAATAGATACCCCCTCCCTAGAATCGATGACCTGTTCGATCAACTTCAAGGGGCAGCCTATTTTTCCAAGATTGACTTGCGACCCGGGTATCACCAGGTGAGGGTTCGGGAAGAGGACATTCCCAAGACAGCCTTCAGGACCCGGTATGGTCATTATGAATTTGTGGTTATGCAATTTGGGCTAACCAATGCACCAGCTGTCTTCATGGACCTGATGAATAGAGTTTGTAGGCCATACCTGGATAAATTCGTAACCGTTTTCATAGACGACAAATTAATTTATTCAGGAAACCGAGAAGACCATGAGCGACATCTGAGAGTAATCTTGGAAGTACTCCGAAATGAGAAGTTGTATGCCAATTTTTCCAAGTGTGAATTCTGGTTACAGGAAGTTCAGTTTTTGGGCCATTTAGTTAACAAGAGAGGAATTCAGGTGGATCCAGCCAAAATTGAGGCTATTAGGAATTGGGAAGCCCCGAGAACCCCTACAGAGATCCGCCAGTTTCTTGGGTTAGCAGGCTATTATCGGCGATTCATTGCAAATTTTTCGAAAATTGCACAATCGCTCACCGCTTTAACCCAAAGGGATAAGAAGTTCATTTGGGGAGAGAAGCAAGAAGAAGCCTTCGAGACTCTCAAACAGAAGCTGTGTAATACAGGATCTTATCCTTATCAGAGGGTTCGGATAACTTCGTGGTCTTTTGCGATGCATCGCATCAAGGGTTAGGATGCGTATTGATGCAGAAAGATAAGGTCATCGCCTATGCCTCGAGATAACTGAAAGTGCATGAAAAGAACTATACTACTCACGACCTGGAATTGGGAGCAGTAGTATTTGCACWTAAGATTTGGAGGCACTATCTCTATGGCACAAAATGCACCATCTAYAYGGATCATAAAAGCCTTCAACATATCCTCGATCAGAAAATGCTGAATATGAGGCAAAGAAGATGGGTTGAATTACTTAGTGATTATGATTGTGAGATCAAATATCATCCAGGCAAGGCTAATATTGTAGCCGATGCTTTAAGCCGAAAGGAAGGAATAAAACCGTTAAGGGTAAGAGCTTTGGGAGCCTTGGTGAATACCAGTTTGAAGGCCCAAATTCTAGAGGATAAAAAAGAAGCTCTAAGGAAGGAGAACTTGAAGAATGAAATTTTGCATGGCATAGAGTCCAAGTTTCAGATGAAGTCTGATGGAGTATATTATTTAGGAAACAGAGTTTGGATACCTAAGATTGGCAATCTTAGACCAACCATTTTGGACGAAGCTCATCGATCAAAATATTCGATTCATCCGGGAGCAGACAAAATGTATAAGGATTTAAGAGCATACTACTGGTGGCCTGGAATGAAGAAAGACATTGCACTGTATGTAAGTAAGTGCTCAACTTGTGCAATAGTCAAGGCCGAACACCAGAAACCTTCAGGTCTGCTCCAGCAGCCGGAAATTCCTCAATGGAAATGGGAGCAGATATCGATGGACTTCTTAACTAAGTTACCCTGATCAGAAAAAGGGCATGATGCTATCTAGGTGATTGTAGATCGGTTAACAAACTTTGCTCATTTCTTTCCAATCCGAGAAGACTATAAGATGGAGAAGTTAGCTCAGATCTATATAAACAAAATCGTCGCTAGGCATGGGGTGCCTACTTCCATTATATCGGATAGAGACAGCCGTTTTACGTCAAGGTTTTGGCAGTCGCTTCAGCAAGGAATGGGTACTCGTCTGGACCTAAGCACTTCTTATCACCCCCAGACAGATGGACAAACCGAAAGAACAATCCAAACCCTAGAAGACATGTTGTGAGCCTGTGTTATAGATTTTGGTGGAAGTTGG
>NW_020202166.1:14324-16478 GCF_001531365.2 Cynara cardunculus var. scolymus
TTCCCCATGCATGTTGAACCGCACGAAGAACAATGGGAAAAGGAAGTCGAGGTCCCAAAAAATACCCGTAAAGAACCGACTGAAAAGATTTAGCCATACCTCTCGTAGCTTCCAACGGAAAATGAATCCTAGGTTTCACACTCTTTTCAACCGGAAAATAAGTCAGCTCTTGCTTTGGAGTACCTCCCACTATTGCAGCAAGCGACTTTTGTGTTTGTGGGCGAGGCGCACCCATAATTGCAGGAGAAAGGCGTTCCCATACCGATACCCTTTTATTGATTCTAACATTATCCCCAACCGCCGACAAGTCCGCCTCCTTGACACCCCCATGCAATGGATCTCCATGCAAAGCACAAGAAACCGTCTCACCTAGGATTACATCGACGAAATCTTGTGATGAGGGTTCTTCCAATATTGCATCCACAAAATCAACCATCTTCACCTAAAAGCAGGACAACCTAGTTCCCTTAATCCCAGATCAAGAAGTCGTGGTGCTGAAACCCTCTTAGAGTGTTCTTAATAAAATAAACGAAGACCTCACAAGAAGGTGCTGAATATTCTATCAAGTAACCCTTCGAAGGTAACGAAGATCTCGGAAACACTTGACACAAAAATAAGAGACCAGGAAAGCCCAACAAGAGACAGCAGCAAAACGAACCAAACTCACCAAAACTGAGACAGCAAAACAGCAAAGAGTCCGAACAAATACACAAGCATCCGCTTAAACTCACGAAACAGGCTACCTAAACCACTCGTACGAAGCAACCAACAGCAGGTTAACAAATCACCCAACACAGCAGCTCAAGGTGCAGGAACCGGACAACAGCTGTAAACACTGCTAAGAACAAGACCAACAACTGTAGAACCGAGCACAACAGCACACTCCAGCTACCAGGATCCAGAGTTTAAATCACAGCACACAGTAGTAAACAGAAGCCAGGCAAGAGCATGCAGATAACCAGCGCAAAATGCACATAAAATAATGCCCAGCAAACAGATGCACCAGAAAAAAACCAATGATACTTTGGAAATATAACAGTCAAAGAAACACCAGATCCAGATTGCAAAATCTTCACAACCGAAAAAAGGTTTCAAACACAGCAGGTCTGCTAGGATCCTAGAACGAACGACAAACTGCAACAGTCCCAAAGCCACAGCCCACAAACTCGGCAGAACCAACTAATTAAACAGCAAAAAGAAAGATCGGTAACCAACAACAACCGATCAAATTCTATAACGCAGCAAACAAACCAGGATTGAAAAACAGCAGCTAAAACCCAGAAAAGAAGAGAAAACAGAAGGGGGCAGTAGCCAACACCTTAAACAACAACCGCACCAAACTCGAACAGCAGCAGCTAGACAACCGCACCAAGAAACGAGACGACAAACCAGCTAGATACCCTTACACTTGGACGACAGAATGAAGAAGGTGCAGCAAAGGCACATAAAATCATAAACGAGAAAAAGTCAACTACAAACCCGCAGCAAGAACCCAAAGAAGAAACTAACAGCAACAAAAAAGGACAGAAGCTAAGGACCCGCCTGGAACCAGCAGACAGCCTAAAGACCAGGCCAAAGAAGAAACCAGCGGGTAAAAGGGAGTCTGCTACTTCTTTTGCAGGCGCAAACAGCTACGACGCAGGCAAGAGAGCACACTATATTGTAGGTCAAAACCAGAAAACCAGGATGGCAAAAGGTTACCCCGGTGCGCAACGACAAACCAGAAAGCAAAAGTCACGAACAAAGTCACGAACCAACATAGTACCACCTTCTTTGCGACAGGACTGAAGGAACCAAGCTGCGAGCAACCCTAAAACTGACCACATTCTAACAAAACAGGAGATGACCAAGCTGAACCTTAACAGCTACGAAAAAAGCTGGCCACAACAGGAAGAAAACCGAGCAGCTCACCAGGAAAATGACAGCAAACAGAAAACTCCACAGCCTGAAAAAACCATCGAAGAGGCAAACCCCAAAGCCACTATCACACAACTCGCCTTTTACTGAAAGGGGAAGATTTCCCCAGGCAATTTTATAAAGACATTAAAAAGCGTCACCAAAACAAAAGCAATCAGCAAGAGAAACTACGGCAACTTTGACTCACAAACCAAGTCATAAGRAGCCAAAAATGACAAAGGGAAATACACCAAAACA
>NW_020202166.1:16646-18925 GCF_001531365.2 Cynara cardunculus var. scolymus
GATGAAGAATCTGCATCTTGATCTCCGCAATAACTTTATCCCCCGAATGATTGAAATTGTCAAAGAACTTCCTGTTCCGTTCCCTCCAGATAGTATAAACCATTGCCGATAAACCAAGTTTTTGAACCGTAGACCAAGATTTCCAAGATTGAGTGGACCCTCTGTGAAGGATATCCTCCCAATTGTTTGGATAGTTCACTAATCCCACCTCCATTTTAATAGCTTCCCAAATATTGCTTGTGTACTTGCATTCAAAAAATAGGTGATTGTGCGTTTCAATCACTAAGTTACAAAACACACACTTTAAATCCGGTGGTTCATGCTTCCTTTGACTAATACGATCTTGAGTTGGCAGTTTCTTCTGACACGCCATCCACATGCAAAGAGCATGTTTAGGAACATATGCTTTATTCCAAATAAGTTTATACCAATGCACAACCGGCTTCACCTCTTTGATAGTATTCCAAGCCAATTTTACCTCAAAGTCACCCCGTGAAAGATTATTATCAAGCCATCTGACCTTATCCTCCACTTGACTGGGAAACGAAATCAGAACACTCTGCAGCTGAGGATATTGTTGAATCCAATCCACCGGCCAATTRGTACCAAATCGTTGCATTACATCAGATACCGTGGAGTTATTGTGAAATCCCTGTCCATTAATGAATCTATAAGTCAGGGATTGAATGAGAGGACCCGATTCGCTCCATGTATCTTCCCAAGCATGTGTAGATAAACCATTTCCCACATTGTAGATAAAGAATCTCCGGCAATGAGATCTTAAGTCTAAAAGGCTTCGGAGAATCCATGACCACTCATTCCTCTTCTTGATACCCCAGAAATTACGTCCCCGAACACAGTGAGACTGAATCCAAGAAACCAACATTGTATTTTTTCCCTTTAGATTATCCCAAATATGTTTAAACAGAAGACACCTATTCCAAGTCGCAAGTCTTTTCATACCAAGACCCCCACTTTGAATAGGCAAGCAAACTGTATCCCAAGCAACTCGACATTTACCCATCTGACCCTCTTCTTTATTCCATAAAAAATTATGAAAAAGCTGCTCTATTTCATGGATTGTGGTTGCCGGTACTAAGAATACCGACATCCAATATGTTTGCATTGAGTGAAGCATAGAGATAATTAGTTGTCAACGCCCTCCATAGGATAGGAATTTATTCTTCCAGTTTAAAAGTCGAGATTTAAGTTTTAACATAAGGGGATTAAAATCACGTACCTTCAGACGAACCGGAGAGAGAGGAACACCCAAGTAACGTATAGGGAAAACCCCTGGCCGAAAAGATAAAGTGTCACGTATAAGAGTTTGGACCTCCATTGCTACATTCCTGAGAAACACCTCACTTTTTTCCAAACTTGGCGACAAACCCGATCGTTCTTCAAACAAGAGAAGGCCACGTTTGATGACTTCCACAGAACAAAGACAGTAAAAAAAACTTCACCAATACAAAGCAATCAGCAAGAGAAACTACGGCAACTTTGACTTACAAACCAAGTCATAAGAAGCCAAAAATGACAAAGGGAAATACACCAAAACAAAACAACACCACCCGCCAAAATACAAAAGGCAAGAAAGACCCAAAAGACCCAAAACCAAGAAGGAGCACCACCCACGAATTCACAAGTCATTGGAATTCATAATCTTCTTCCTGGTCTTCCAGGCCATTCGGTGAAGAATCTGCATCTTGATCATCGCAATAACTTTATCCGCCGAATGATTGAAATTGTCGAAGAACTTCCTGTTACGTTCCCTCCAGATATTATAAACAGTTGCCGATAAACCAAGTCTCTGAACCGTAGACCAAGAGTTCCAATTTTGACCGGAACCCCTGTGAAGAATATCCTCCCAATTGTTCAGATAAGACGTTAAACCCACCTCCCTTTTAATGCCTTCCCAAATACTGCTAGAATAAGAGCATTCAAAAAATAAGTGATTGTGCGTTTCAATCACTAAGTTACAGAAAACACACTTTAAATCCGGTGGTTCATGCTTCCACTGATTGATACGATCTTGAGTAGGCAATTTCTTCTGGCAAGCCATCCACATACAAAGAGCATGTTTTGGAATGAAAGCTTTGTTCCATACCAGTTTATACCAATGCACAACCGGATGAACCTCCTGTAGAGTCTTCCAAGCCACAGTAACCTGAAAATCCCCCCGAGCACCCTTATAATCAACCCAACGAACTTTATCCTCCACTTGATTGGGAAATGGAATAATTACATTTTGCAGTTGAGGATAACGTTGAATCCAATCC
>NW_020202166.1:19270-26654 GCF_001531365.2 Cynara cardunculus var. scolymus
GCCCCGAACACAGTGAGAATGAATCCAAGATACCCACATCGTATTTCTTTCCCTCAAAATATCCCAAATATGTTTGAACAGGAGACACCTATTCCAGATCGCAAGTTTTTTCAAACCAAGTCCCCCACTTTGAACAGGCAAGCAAATAGAATCCCAAGCAACCCTGCATTTACCCCTCTGTCCCTCCGCTTTACTCCATAGAAAATTACGAAAGAGCTTCTCTATTTCATGAATCGTAGCTGCCGGGACAAGAAACACCGACATCCAAAACGTTTGCATCGATTGGAGAACAGAGATAATGAGTTGACGACGCCCTCCATAAGAGAGGAATTTGTTCTTCCAATTTAACAAACGAGATTTAATCTTTAACACAAGGGGATTAAAATCACGTACCTTTAGACGAACCGGAGAAAGAGGAACGCCTAAGTAGCGAATAGGGAATACCCCTGGCCGAAAAGATAAACTCTCACGAATTCGGCACTGATCCTCCATTGACACATTCCCGAAGAACACTTTACTCTTCTCCAGACTTGGCGCTAAGCCCGATCGTTCTTCAAACAATTGTAAGCCACGTTTAATAACCTCCACAGAAGAAATGTCTCCTTTAGAAAAAATAAACAAGTCATCAGCAAAACACAAATGAGTCAATTTAATATCCGTACAACCGTGATGATACGAAAAACTAGCCATTTCCTCAATACACTTCGAAAGAAGCATCGAGAGACCCACCATAACCACAGTGAACAGATAAGGGGAGAGAGGATCGCCTTGTCGAAATCCCCGTTTACCAAGAAAAAAACCCTCCGGCTGTCCATTAACACAAATGGAATAAGAGGGTGTCGTGATCAGAGTCTTTATCCAGTTTATCATAACTGGGTGAAAACCCATTCCCGTCAGCATCTCTAAAAGAAAGTTTCATTCAACTGTGTCATAGGCCTTACGAATATCAATCTTAAAAGCACATCTAGGTTCACCTTCCGATCTCTGATACCCAGCAACCAGTTCATGAGCCATTAAGATGTTATCAGTGATTTGGCGTCCAGGTATGAACGCATATTGGGCCTTAGTTACAAGAACATCCAGCGAACCTTTCATCCGTTCAGCAATAATCTTACTAATACACTTCAACAACACATTGCAACAAGCAATAGGCCGAAATTCAGTAACACAAGTGGCATTAGGGWCCTTCGGCACAAGACATAAGAGGGTATSATTCAGCTCATACTCCAATTTTCCAGAGTAGAAAAAATTATGTAACCCAATAAGCACATCCCTGCCAACCACATTCCAGGCTGACTTAAAGAATTTAGAAGAAAATCCGTCAGGGCCAGGGGCTTTATCATTTCCAATAGCACATAAAGCATCCTTTATTTCCAAGTCAGAAATTGGACGAATTAATTGAAGAGAGTCCGATAAAGACAAAACATGACGAAACACACAATCCCCCATAGATAAAGGAACCAAACTATTAGAGGTACCAAGRATCCCTTTAAAGTGGGAAATGAAAGCCGTTGATACCTCCTGATTCTCAAAGATTACACCATTCGAGTCCCTGTTCATAGCTTTATGGTTCCGATTGCGCCTTTCTTTCATAGCATGAAAGAAGAATTTTGAATTACTATCCCCTTCATTTAGCCAAGATATTTTCGCTTTTTGTCGAGCCAATTCCACCTGATGACTCCTAGCTTCTTGATATGCTAATAAGAGATGGGCGATGTCCTCCTTCAGCAAATCATTAAACGGATCAAGATCACAAGCCAATTGCGCAATATCAAGCTCCGTCTTAAGTTGAACAACCCTCTTATCCAAACATCCATAAGAATTACGGAGACGCCGACAGACCACCTTTATATCTTTTAATTTCCGTAGAACCCTCTTCATGTAAGAACCATGCTGAGGTTTCGACCAAACCTCCTCAACCGAAACAAGGAAGTCCTTATGAGAGGTGACAAAGTTGTCAAACTTAAAACCACGTTGTCGTATACGTCTTCCAACACGAAAAGAAAGAACGCCCGGAGAATGATCAGAAATCCCCCTAGGTTCAAAAAAAGCCGAAGCATCCCCAAATCTAGAGAGAAAAGTCGAATTGCCCAAGATACGATCAAATAATTCAGCAATAATCTTACTAACACCCTCTCCTCCCGCCGGTTTCTGGATCCAAGTATATTGACACCCTTGATAAGAAATATCAAATAATTCAGCCTCTTCCAGACATGTATGAAAATCCTCCATGTCAGAATTCCTCCGGGATGATCCCCCCAACCCATCACGAGGGAAAAGCATCGAATTAAAGTCACCCATAGCAATCCAAGCTTTCCCCTGACTGAAGGCATGAAACTCCCCTAAAGCCCGCCAATGGTCACGCCGTTCAGTACCCGTATTACAGCCATAAACAAACGTGAAAAAAAGGGGTTCGGATTGACCAAAAATACGAACTTCACAATGAATAAATTGATGATGCTGCTCAATCATAAGAACAGATAAAACCGACGGGTCCCAAGCAATAATGAGGCGAGTACCTTGCTCACTGACCGAACCATTAGATATCCAAGTCCAATTGCCAAATACACTACTACAGACATCTCCCAAGTAATTATAAACCACTTTGGTCTCAATAAAGCAACATAAAGAAAGCTGTTTGAGAGTAATAAAATCACGTACCTCCTTACGTTTGATAAGGGCATTTAAGCCCCTAACATTCCAAGCGGCCAACTTTATCATTGAGACAAAGTAGGTGGATCAGCCCCTCCTCTTTTTTCCCTTAAACGCTCCTCCATATCAATGACCTCCATATCATCATCACTAGATTCGTCAGAAAGAGAAGAAAACCGATTGCTATTCGTCATATCAAGAACTTTTCCCCTCCTTGGTTTAAAAGCTTGGACCACCTTTTTTACTAACTCCGGATTTCCTTTCAATACAGATTGACCATTTGAGATATCCTCTCGTCCTCTTGGTGTACGTCCCGCATTTACCGTACAGAATTGTCCATCAACAGATCCTTTATCCAATCCCTCCAAAACCGTAGAAGCCGTAGAAGCCCCAGAGCTGGATATATGTTTGACATTTGTATCCTTCCCCGAGGGTTTTGAACTCTCCTGAACCCTTTTAAGAATACCCACCCCAGTTATAGTTTCCTGTGTACCTGTTACCGCTCCAGATGATGTTGCCTGAGAATCTGTACGTGCTGATATATCCTTTTTCCTCCACTGTTTCCGCCTAATCTCTGTGAACCCCCTTTTATTCGTGACTATGTCAGACCCCCGTTTCTTTGCAATATCCCCTTTCATACATGACCCCGTTCGATGACCAAACACATTACAGGCTGAACATTGGGAAGGAACCCAATCATATTCCAAAACAACATTTATGATATCCTCTCCAGTACCCGATAGCCTTGGAATTACCACTTCTATGTTCCTCTGCATTTCCCCCACGGCCCACACATCCACCAACACTTTAGCAAAGTTCGTACGACCCCATTCTCTATCACATGTGGAGGCAGTACATGCATCTAAACGCAACGGGACACCAATGGCGCTAGCAATGCGGCTAACACCCTCCTTATTGAAAGCTACTAGTGGAATATTAAAAAACTTCACCCATAATGGGCATGACGTGTGCACAGGCTTCTGGAGCCCCTTTGAAGGATCCCATAAAGAAACAAACAGCGGCCTCCCACGAATCATAAGGGGTGAAGCGTCAATAACTTGGTTACACCCACCCTCATCATTAAAGCGAAAAAAGAAGTACCCCAWATCATTGACCATAGCATCTATTAGACCAAATTTTCCCCAAGCATTCTGAACAGCCCGTAAAACAATTGGGAAAGGAAGTCGGGGGCCAAGAAAGTAACCATAAAGAACCGATTGAAAGGATTTGGCCATACCTTTAGTAACATCCAAGGGAAAACATATTCTCGGTTTTATACTCTTCTCAACAGGATAATACGTAAGATCCGATGAAGAAGAACCACCCACAATCTCGCAAAGGATTTATTAGGCACCACACGATGATCATCCGTAATCACTGGGAAGAGGCGATCCCAAACCGAAACCCTAGAAGACGAACCAGGAAACACTCCAACCTTCATCGGATTAGAAGCATCAATTTCGTCCAAAATAACATCAGCAAAGTCCCGAGAAGAAACATTCTCTAAGATAACATCCGCAAAGTCCGGCATTCTGACCAAAGACCTAGTTTACCAGACCCTTAATCAAGAAGCCGTGGTGCTGAATCCCCTGTCAAGCAGTCTCAATAAAGTAGACGAAGACCTTAAAAAAAGGTGCTGAATACTTTATCAAGAAGCGTAACAAGAGGAGACGAAGACCACAGAAACACTTGATGCGAGAATAATAAACTAGATTAAGACACCAAAACACCACCAAACACCCAAAACGGAAAACCGAACAGCAACGAAAAGCACAATCTGAAGAAAACAGCCGACAAGATAACCACGACGGGAAGACAGCCACATGCAAACCCTAGCCGTCTAAAAGAAACCGGAAACCAGAGAAGCAATCGGCAGTCCAATCACAAGCAATACCAGCCGCAAACCACACTGAAGAAAGGAGAAAACACAGCAGCAACAAAAACAAGCAAACGAATAGAGAACAGCCCCCTAAAAAAACACGTTTGCATGCAAACCCTACAGCCCAAAAACCATGCAAACCCTAGCCACATACAACAAACCACCGGCAGCTCGCCCAAACACCCAWGATCCAAGACCAAACCGACAGAACAGCACCAAATAAACCAGCAGACAAAACAGCACAAACCGAAACCAAAACGGAAGCAAACCTGAAAAGGAAACCGCCGCCCACAAACTCGCCGACAACGTCAAAACCCTAGCCGCCGTTTCCGTCAAAACTGACCAATGAAAGCTGCCAAACAGGCGATACAGCAAAATAAGAACGACAAACCAACAGCAGCAGATCCTGACGGAACCAGAAACAAAACCTAACCAAAGAACCACCGCCGGCAAAAACGCAAAGGTCGGATGCCAACGAAAGCCCCCAACGAAAGCGACCAAACCAGAAAACCTTGAAAAGCAATCGATCCACGAAACAGCAAACAAACAGAAGATCGAAACAGCAGCAGCAGCAGATCCGATGCAAAAAACCCTAGCCGTACACACAACTCTAGAGAGAAAAAGTCAAACCGGTCAACCCCCCATTCCCCCTCAATACACTTCGGTAGGAGCATCGAGAGACCCTCCATAACAATAGTAAACAAATAAGGGGAGAGAGGATCTCCTTGACGAAGGCCCCGTTTACCATGAAAAAAACCCTCCGGCTGTCCATTAACACAAACAGAATAAGAGGGTGAAGTGATCAGCGTCTTTATCCAGTTAATCATGACTGGATGAAAACCCATTCCTTTCAGCATCTCTAAAAGAAATTGCCAATCAACTGTGTCATAAGCCTTACGAATATCAATCTTAAAAGCACATTTTGGTTCCCCTTCAGAACGCTGATATCCAGCGACCAGTTCATGCGCCATTAAGATATTATCAGTGATTTGAYGCCCAGGAATGAACGCAGATTGGGCCTTGCTAACAAGAACATCCAGCGATCCTTTCATCCGGTCAGCAATAACCTTACTAATACACTTCAACAACACTTTACAACATGCAATTGGCCGATAATCAGTAACAAAAGAAGCATTAGGAACCTTTGGCACAAGACAAAGAAGWGTATGGTTCAGCTGATACTCCAAAGTTCCAGAATAGAAAAAATTATGTATCCTAGTGAGAACATCCCTACCAACCACATTCCAAGCTGCTTTAAAGAATTTAGAAGAATACCCATCAGGGCCTGGGGCCTTATCATTCCCGATGGCAAACAAAGCATCCTTTATCTCCATATCCGAAATAGGACGGATTAAGTGTAGAGAATTCGATAACGATAAAGAATGACCAAACACACAATCCCCCATAGAGGGAGGAACCAAGACATTAGAGGTACCGAGAATACCTTGAAAATGGGAAAGGAATGCTGTGGATACCTCCTGATGATCATAAACTGTACCAGAAGAATCCCTGATAGTAGCAATATGGCTCCGATTGTGCTTTTCTTTCATAGCATGAAAAAAGAATTTAGAGTTGCCATCCCCTTCGTTGAGCCAAGATATCTTCGCTTTTTGACGAGCCATTTCCACTWGATCATTTCTAGCTTTTTGATACGCTAACAAGAGGTGAGCAATGTCCTCCTTCAGCAAGTCATTAAATGGGTCTAGATCACAAGCCAATTGGGCAACATCAAGCTCCGTTTTTAACTGAGCTACCCTTTTATCCAAACAACCATACGAATTTCGAAGACGCCGACAAACCACCTTCAGAGCTTGCAATTTCCGTAGCACCCTCTTCATATAAGATCCTCTCTGCGGTTTCGTCCACACCTCCTCCACAGAAGCAAGAAAATCCTTATGAGATGTCACAAAATTATCAAACTTAAAGCCCCGCTGGCGAAGACGTCTACCAACTTTAAAAGAAAGAATACCCGGAGAGTGATCAGAAATCCCCCTCGGTTCAAAGAAGACCGAAGCATCCCCAAATCTAGTGATAAAAGCAGAATTTCCCAGGATACGATCAAGTTTGCGCATAACACCATCTCCCCCCAAAGGTTTCTGTATCCAAGTAAATTGGCATCCTTGATACGAAATGTCAAATAATTCCGCCTCTTCCAGACAGAGATGAAACTCCTCCATGTCAGAATTTCTCCTAGAGGAACCCCCTAACCCATCATGGGGAAAAAGCATTGAATTAAAATCACCCATCGCTACCCATGCTTTCCTTTGATTAAACACATGGAATTCACCAAACACCCGCCAAAGCTCACGCCTATCCACACCCGTATTACACCCATAGACAAAAGTAATAAAAATAGGATCAAGTTGCCCAAAAATCCTAATCTCACAATGGACATATTGTTGGTGCTGCTCAATCATAAGAACAGACAACACTGTCGGATCCCAAGCAATAATAATACGAGTCCCTTGATCACACAAACTCCCATTCGAGATCCAACTCCAATTTCCAAACACTTTACCACACACATCCCCCATATGACTATGTATAACTTTGAACTCAATGATACAACGTAAAGAAAGATTCTTTAAATAAATAAGATCACGTACCTCCTTTTGCTTTATTAGGGCATTTAGACCCCTAATATTCCACGCAACAATCTTTATCATTGAGAAATTGAAGTGGGTTTTGCCCCTTTACTATAATCCAAAGAGTGCCCCTTAGTGTCAATTATTTCCATATCATCATCATCACTTGAATCATCAGAAGGGAGTGGGGAAAATCTATTACTAGTAGACGTAGAAGAAACTGCACCACGTCTTGGTTTCATCGCTTGAATCACTCCTTTAACAAGTT
>NW_020202166.1:26939-30690 GCF_001531365.2 Cynara cardunculus var. scolymus
ATTGTTTACGCTTTTTCTCTATAAACCCATCATTATGCAGCGGCTTAACAATCTCCTTTTGTTTTAGAGTACCCCCTTTCAGACAGGAATTCGTATTATGGCCAAAAACTTTACATTTCGAACATTGAGACGGCACCCAGTCATATTCCAAAACCACCTTTATCACATCTTCACCATCGCCCGACAGCCAAGGAATGACAACTTCAATTTGCTTCTGAATTGCACCTACGGCCCAGACATCCACCAAAACTTTAGCAAAATTAGTACGACCCCATGCTTTATCACACTAGCAGTACAAGCATCCAACCGCAAAGGGACTCCAACTGCACTAGCAATTCGGCTAATGCCCTCTCTATTAAAAGCAACCAGAGGAATATTATAGAATTTAATCCATAACGGACAGGAGGTATGTTCAGGCTTTGTAAGTCCCTTTGAAGGATCCCATGTTGAGACAAAAAGAGGCCTCCCACGTATCATGAGGGGGGACGACTCAACCACTTGATTGCAACCACCATTATCATTAAATCGAAAGAAGAAGTACCCAAGGTCGTTTACCATTGCATCCATAAGCCCAAACTTGCCCCAGGCATTTTTAACCGCATGCAGAACAATTGGGAAATGAAGACGAGGTCCCAAAAAGTATCCATAAAGAACCGACTGGAAAGATTTCGCCATGTCCCTCGTAGTTTCCAAAGAAAATTCGATCCTCGGTTTCACACTTTTCTCAACCGGGTAGTACGTCAAATCATGATTAGAAGTGTCACCAACAATTTCAGCAAACGACTTTTGATGGGTTATACTACTCCCACCCAAAACTGCAGGTGATATGCGCTCCCACACCGAAACCCTTTTAGTGGGACCAGAATTGTCCTTAATCCCCTTCAACCTCACCTCCTTTTCACCTCCATGCAAATGATTCCCATGCATGTCACCAGAAACCGTATCTCCAAAAATGACCTCAGCAAAATCCTTAGGAGAAGGATCCTCCAAGATTGCATCCGCAAAGTCAACCATTTTACCTCACGACAAGAAATACCTAGTTCCCCCTATCCCTAGTCAAGAAGCCGTGGTGCTGAAACCCTGAAAAAGCGTTCTCAATTAAAATAAACGAAGACCCACAAGGAGGTGCTGAATATTCAATTGAGTAACTCAATAAAAGCAACGAAGACCATAGAAACACTTGACACAGGAAAAGAACAACTAGATAAAACGAAACAAGAAAACAACGACAAAGGAGCCAAAAACGATCAAGGATCGAGAAGAACCACTTCAAAAGAAAAACGAAGAAGAGACAAAACGGCACAAAACCCTAGCAACCAAAAGATACGGCCAAGAGAGGAACCAGAAAAGGAAATCTAGAAGAGAGCAAAAGGAAACCCTAACCTGCCAAGAAGAAGACACCCTTGCAAGCAAAGGGGAAACCCTAGCCGTTTCAAACCCCTATACGGCCAAAAAATGGAGAAACTCTAAGAAGAAGACAACCAAGAGGAAAATGCAAAACCCAGCAAGCTATGAACGACTAAACGAAACCAAACCGTCATCAAACCCACGCCAAAGGCGAAAACCTAGCCGTGTAAAAGAAACTAAACCCTACACGGCCAAAGAAGAGTAAACGCAAACTCTTTGGAGAAGACAACAACCAAGAGGAACACGCAAATCAGAGCATGCAATGAACGGCGAAAAGAAAACCAATCCGAGATCAACCCTATAGCATGCAAACGTAACCGAAAGAACAAGCAAATAAACCAAACCCTAGCCGTGAGAAAATACCACACGGCCAAGATGAGAGGAGTCGAGAGCCCTAGCCAAAACGAAGGAGACAACGAAACAAAGCAAACAAGAAAGGAGAGCACTCAAGAGAATCGAAATACCAACCTTAAGAAGGAAACCCTAGGGCCGCCTCCAAGCCAAACTGTAGGACCCTAGATCGAGAATCAAAACTGCCGTGGATGGAAAACCGAATGCAAACCAATCAAAAACGCCAAGCAAAACAAAGGTGGAGAGAAGAAGCGCATAAGCATCACCAAAGCACAATCGAAATCCACATCTTCATCTTCATACGTTCATCACCAAGCAAACCCTAGAGAGAAAACCCTAGCTCCATAAACGAGTGTCACAACTCGCCTTTTACTGAAAGGGGAAAGGTAAATCCCCAGGCAATTTTATAAAGACAATAAAAGCGTCACCAAACAAAGCAATCAGCAAGAGAAACTACGGCAACTTTGACTCATAAACCAAGTCATAAGAAGCCAAAAATGACAAAGGGAAATACACCAAAACAAAACAACACCCCTCGCCAAAATACAAAAGGCAAGAAAAACCCAAAAGACCCAAAACCCAACAGGAGCACCACCCACAACATCACAGAACATTGGAATCCAAAATCTTCCTCCTAGTCTTCCAAGCCATTCGATGGAGAATCTGCATCTTGATCACCGCAATCACTTTATCCTCCGAATGATTGAAATTGTCGAAGAACTTCCTGTTTCGCTCCCTCCAGATATTATAAACCGTTGCCGATAGACCAAGTTTCTGAACAGTAGACCAAGATTTCCAAGATTGAGCGGACCCTCGGTGAAGAATATCCTCTCAATTGTTCGGATAAGACAATAATCCCACCTCCTTTTTAATACCATCCCAAATACTACTTGAATAAGAGCATTCCAAAAATAAGTGATTATGCATTTCAATCACTAATTTACAGGACACACACTTTAAATCCGGAGGTTCATGCTTCCACTGACTGGTACAATCTTGGGTTGGCAATTTCTTTTGGCAAGCCATCCACATACAAAGAGCATGTTTTGGAATGAAAGCTTTGTTCCAAACAAGTTTATACCAATGCACAACCGGATGTACCTCTTGTATAGCCTCCCACGCCACTTTTACCTGAAAATCACCCCGTGCACCATTTTTATCAAGCCATCTAATTTTATCCACCCCTTGAGTGAGAGAAGGAATGAGGACATTTTGCAGCTGAGGATAACGTTGAAGCCAATCCTCCGGCCAGTTAGAACCAAACCTGTGTATTACATCAGACCTTAATGGGTTTAATGAGCTTATTTCTCCAATTTGAGTGTAATTGAGTTACAGTGGTACTAAATGGGTCATAATTAGTCTAATCAGAAGTTAATCAGGGCGATTGAGGTATAATGGGCTTATTTCTCCAATTTGATTCTAATGAAGTTATAATGGTACTAAATGGGTCTTATTATTCTAACCAGACATTAATAAAGGTGATTGAGGTAGAATGGGTAATAATGGTCGTTAAAGGGTCCATTTGGTGTTAGTGGATATAATGGCCTATTTCTCCTCAAGAAGTTCAATTGGGTCAAAATGACACTAAATGGGTCATAGTTAGTCTGACTTGACGTTAGTGTGACTAACTGAGGTAGAATGTGTCCATTTGGTGTTAGTGGGTTTATAATGGGACAACCAGATTTGATCGAGTCATTTGGGTCAAAATCACGATACGTGGATCGTAATTAATCTCGTTAGACCCTTAATAGGCATATTTCTCCAAAAGGAGTCTAAGTGGGTCAAAATGAGACAAGATGGCTAATATTTAGTTTGATCAGACATTAGAGGGTATACTGAAAGGGGAAAAGGAATTCCCCAGACAATTTTATAAAGACAATAAAAGCGTCACCAAAACAAAAACAATCAGCAAGAGAAACTACGGCAACTTTGACTCACAAACCAAGTCATAAGAAGCCAAAAATGACAAAGGGAAATACACCAAAACAAAACA
>NW_020202166.1:31810-39315 GCF_001531365.2 Cynara cardunculus var. scolymus
CTTTTCAAACCAAGTCCCCCACTCTGTATAGGCAAGCAAATAGAATCCCAAGCAACACAACATTTACCCCTCTGTCCCTCCGCTTTACTCCATAAAACATTACGAAAAAGCTTCTCAATTTCATGAATCGTGGCGGCCCGTACAAGGAATACCGACATCCAAAACGTTTGCATAGATTGGAGAACTGAGATGATTAGTTGACGACGCCCACCATAAGAGAGAAATTTGTTCTTCCAATTTAACAAACGAGATTTAATCTTTAACACAAGGGGATTAAAATCACGTACCTCCAGACGAACCGGGGAAAGAGGAACACCTAAGTAACGAATCGGGAAGACCCCTGGCCGAAAAGATAAACTTTCACGAATACGGCTCTGGTCCTCCATTGACACATTCCCGAAGAACACCTCACTCTTTTCCAGACTAGGCGATAAGCCCGATCGTTCTTCAAACAACTATAAACCCCGTTTAATAACCACCACCGACATAATGTCCCCTTTAGAAAAGATAAACAGGTCATCAGCAAAGCACAAATGAGTCAATTTAATATCCGCACAACCTTGATGATACGAAAAGTTAGCCACTTCCTCAATACACTTAGAAAGAAGCATCGAGAGACCCTCCATAACAACAGTGAACAGATACGGGGAGAGAGGATCGCCTTGTCGAAGGCCCCGTTTACCATGAAAAAAACCCTCCGGCTGTCCATTTACACAAATGGAGTAAGAGGGTGTCGTGATCAGAGTCTTTATCCAATTGATCATGACTGGGTGAAAACCCATTCCCTTCAGCATTTCTAAGAGAACGTTCCATTCAACTGTGTCATAAGCCTTGCGAATATCAATCTTGAAAGCACATCTAGGTTCCCCTTCCGATCTCTGATACCCAGCAACCAGTTCATGAGCCATTAAGATATTATCAGTGATTTGGCGTCCAGGAATGAACGCAGATTGAGCTTTACTAACAAGAACATCCAGCGAACCTTTCATCCGATCARCAATAATCTTACTAATACACTTCAATAACACATTGCAACAAGCAATAGGCCGAAACTCAGTAACACAARAGGCATTAGGKACCTTCGGCACAAGACATAAAAGGGTATGATTCAGCTCATACTCCAAAGTTCCAGAATAGAAGAAATTATGTATCCCAATCAGCACATCCCGCCCAACCACATTCCAAGCTGACTTGAAAAATTTAGAAGAATAACCATCAGGGCCAGGAGCTTTATCATTCCCAATAGCAAATAAAGCATCCTTTATTTCCAAATCAGAAAAGGGACGAATTAAATGAAAAGATTCCGATAATGATAAAGCATAACGAAACACACAATCCCCCATAGATGAAGCAACCAAACTAATAGAAGTACCAAGAATCCCTTTAAAATGAGTAATGAAAGCCGTAGAAACTTCCTGGTCCTCATAAATTTCACTACCCGAGTCCCTGATCAGGGCAATATGGTTCCGATTGCGCTTTTCTTTCATAGCATGAAAGAAGAATTTAGAATTACCATCCCCTTCATTTAACCAAGATATCTTCGCTTTCTGTCGAGCCAAGTCCATCTGATTACTCCTAGCTTCTTGATAAGCTAATAAGAGGTGAGCGATATCCTCCTTTAGCAAATCATTAAACGGGACAAGATCACAAGCCAATTGTGCAACATCAAGTTCCGTCTTGAGTTGAACAACCCTCTTATCCAAACAACCATACGAATTGCGGAGCCGCCGACAAACCACCTTAAGATCTTTCAGTTTCCGTAAAACCCTCTTCATGTAAGATCCATTCTGAGGCTTCGACCATACCTCCTCAACCGAAGCAAGGAAGTCCGTATGAGAGGTCAAAAAGTTGTCAAACTTAAAGCCACGCTGACGAATACGTCTTCCAACACGGAAAGAAAGAACGCCCGGAGAATGATCAGAAATCCCCCTAGGTTCAAAAAAAGCCGAAGCATCCCCAAACGTAGAAAGAAAATTCGAATTGCCCAAAATACGATCAAGTTTTCTCATAACACCCTCTCCCCCCGAAGGTTTCTGTATCCAAGTAAATTGACACCCTTGATACGCAATGTCAAATAGTTCAGCCTCCTCTAGACAGATATGAAACTCCTCCATGTCAGAATTCCTCCTGGAAGAACCCCCCAGCCCATCATGAGGAAAAAGCATCGAATTAAAGTCACCCATAGCTATCCATGCTTTCCCTTGACTGAAGGCATGAAATTCCCCAAAAGCCCGCCAAAGTTCACGCCGTTCAGTACCCGTATTACAGCCATAAACAAACGTGAAGAAAAGGGSGTCRGAKTGACCAAAAATACGAACTTCACAATGGACATATTGCTGATGCTGCTCAATCATAAGGACAGATAAAACCGACGGGTCCCAAGCAATAATTAGGCGAGTGCCTTGATCACTAACCGAACCATTAGATATCCAATTCCAATTACCAAAGACACTACTACACACATCCCCCAAGTGATTGAAAACAACTTTGGACTCAATGAGACAACATAAAGAAAGATGGTTGAGAGTTATAAAATCACGTACCTCCTTTCGTTTAACAAGGGCATTTAAGCCCCTAACATTCCAAGCTGCCAACTTTATCATTGAGACAAAGTAGGTGGAATATCCGCTCCTCGTTTGTCCATTAATTGCTCCTCCGTATCAATGATCTCCATTTCATCCTCATCACTAGACTCGTCAGATAGAGAAGAAAACCGATTGCTCGTTTTCAAATTGAGAACTTTACCCCTCCTTGGTTTAAAAGCACGGACCACCTTTTGCACTAATTCCGGGTTTCCTTTCGATAAAGATTGAACATTGGAGTTATCCTCTCTTCCTCTTGGTGTACGTCCCGCATTTACCGTACAGAATTGTCCATCCACTTTTCCACTATCCTTCCCCTCCAAAGTAGAAGAAACCCCAGGATTGGATACATGTTGGACATATGTATCTTCCCCCGAGGGTTTTGAACTCTCCTGAACCCTTTTTAGAATCCCAACCCCAGTTAAAGAATCATGTGTACTTGTGACCGCTCCAGATGATGTCGCCTGAAACTCTGGACGGCCTGTTGTATCCTTTTTCCTCCACTGTTTCTGCCTGATCTCAGTAAACCCCCTTTTATCCACGACTGTCTCAGAAACCCTTTGCTTTGTAATATCCCCTTTCATACATGACCCCGTTCGATGACCAAACACTTTACAGATTGAACATTGGGAGGGAATCCAATCATATTCCARAACAACATTTATGATRTCCTCTCYAGTACCTGARAGCCTTGGAATCACCACTTCTATATTCCTCWGCATTTCTCCCACGGCCCACACATCCACCAACACTTTWGCAAAGTTAGTACGACCCCATGCTCTATCACAAGTGGAGGCAGTGCAAGCATCTAAACGCAAAGGGACGCCTATGGCACTAGCAATGYGGCTAATACCCTCTTTATTGAAAGCAACTAGAGGGATATTAAAAAACTTCACCCACAACGGGCAAGAAGTGTGCACAGGCTTCTGTAGCCCCTTTGAAGGATCCCAGAAAGAGACAAACAGCAGCCTCCCTCTAATCATAAGGGGAGACGTTTCAATAACTTGGTTACATCCACCCTCGTCATTAAAGCGAAAAAAGAAATACCCCATATCATTCACCATAGCATCAAGTAGACCAAATTTTCCCCAAGCATTCTGAACCGCACGTAAAACAATGGGGAAAGGGAGACGAGGACCAAGAAAATAACCATAAAGGACCGATTGAAAAGATTTAGCCATACCTTTGGTAACATCCAAGGGAAAATTGATCCTCGGTTTTACACTCTTCTCAACAGGATAATACGTAAGATCTGAGGAGGAAGAACCGCCCACAATCTCTGCAAAGGATTTAGAAGGCACCACACTATGATCATCCCTAATCACTGGGGAGAGGCGATCCCAAACCGAAACCCTAGAAGATGAACCAGGATTTACGCCGACCTTCTTCTGAATAGGTACATCCATTTCGTCCAAAATAACATCAGCATAATCCCGAGAGGCAACATTCTCCAAGATAACTTCCACGAAGTCAGGCATCCTTACCAAAAACCTAGTTAACCAGACCCTTAATCAAGAAGCCGTGGTGCTGAATCCTTTTATCAAGCAGTCTCAATAAAGTAGACGAAGACCTTTAGAAAAGGTGCTGAATACTCTATCAATAAGCGTAACAAAAGGAGACGAAGACCACAGAAACACTTGATGTGAGAAAGATAAACTAGATATTGATACCAAAATCACCACCAAACACCCAACACCGATGAACCAAACAGCCACGAAAAGCACAAGCCGAATAGAGAAAAAAAACAGCCAACAAGAAATCCAATTCGAGAAGACAAAACACATGCAAACCCTAGCCGTCAAAAAAGAAACCGGAAACCTAGAGAAGCATCCGGCAGTCCAAGCCACGATCAAAACCAACAACAAACCACACGAGAGGATGGAGAAAACCCAGCAGCAACAAACCAAGCAAACGATGAAAACACAGCCTCACAAAAACCACGATTGCATGCAAAACCCTAATGCCGAAAACATGCAAACCCTAGCCCCACAAAAACAAACCACCGGCAGCCCCACCCTAACACCCAGAACCAAACCGAGACTCCAGCACCAAAGAAAGGACCAGCAGCTATAAACGGCGCAAACCAAACTCAAAACAAAGACGAACCTGATTTGAAGGAAAACCGCCGCCGTTCAAAACTCGGAAGGAGAAAAGAACGCCAAACGAAGCCACCAAACCAGATGCAAAGTCGAAAACAGCAGCAAGACAACAAGGCAGCAAACAAAAGTGAAGATCGACGACAGCAGGAGGCCCAACGTCAAACCCTAGCCAAAGAACCGCCGCCGGCAACACGCAAAAGGAAGAATGACGCCAACGAAAGCCACCAAACAGAAGCAATCCTTGAAAACAGCAAACTAGACAACGAATTAGCAAACGAAAATGAAGATCGATACAGCAGCAGCAGATCCGATGAACAACCCTAGCCGTACATGAAAAACTAGAGAGAAAAAGTCAAATCGGTCAACCCCCCATTCCCCTTCCTCGTAACTATTCCCCAAAGGAATCGGCTTATTTCCCCATTTTGAGTCTAATTGAGTTATCATGGTGCTAAATGGGTCATAATTAGTCTAATTAGAAGTTAATGGGAGAAATTGAGGTATAATGTGTCTTAATGGTCCTTATTGAGTCTATTTCGTGTTAGTGGATATAATGGGCTATTACTTCTTAAGGAGTTGAATTGGGTCATAATGACACAAACTAGGTCCAGATTAGTCTTATTAGAACCTAATGGGTATTAAGCGCCGCATCTCTCCTTGATGAGTCTAATTGGGTCAAAATGATACTAAATGAGTCAAAATTAGTATATAACTAGACATTAATGTGACTAATTGAGGCATAATGGTTCCTAAGGGTCCTTATTGGGTCCAATTGGTCCTAGTAGGAAGAGTGTGCCTACTTCTTTTAATCAAGTCATTCGTGTCAAAATGACACTAAATGGATCGTAATTAATGAAATTGGACCCAAAATGGTTTAATAGGCCCATTTCTTTATAAGGAGTCTACTGAAAGGGGAAGATTCCCCAGGCAATTGGGTCAAAATGACACTAATTGGGTTTATTTAGTTTGATCAGACCTTAATGGATATAATGGTACTAAATCGGTTACAATTAGTCCAATGAGAAGTTAATGAGAGTAAGTGAGGTAGAATGGGTTTTTTTTGTCCTTACTGGGTCCATTTCGTGTTGGAGGCTATAATAGGCTATTTCTCCTTAAGAAGTCCAATTGGGTCAAAATGATACTAAATGAGTCGTAGTTAAGTATAACTAGACGTTAATGTGGAGGAGAAATAATCTCATTATACCGATTAAGGTCTGATCAAACTAAGTATGACCAAATTAGTGTCATTTTGTGTTAATTAGACTCCTTTTATGATTTCAGAATCCATATGGAATGGATATGGAATAGGAGGGTTTTTCTCTCTAGGGTTTCTTGGTGTTGATTGCCGTATGAAGATGATGATGGTGTTCTTCGATTGATTGATGCTTATGTGTTTTCTTCTTTTCGCTTTGGTTCTTCTTTGCGTGTTGCTTGGTTTGCTTTCGGTGTCTTCCTCTACGGCTGTTTTGTTTCACGATCTAGGGTTCTTCGTGCTTGATCTTGGAGGCGGCTCTAAGGTTTTCTTATTGAGGTTGGTTTTCCGGTTCTCTTTTCGCTATTCTCTTTTTTCRTGCTTGTTGTGGGTCGGTGTCTTCCTCGTTTTGGCTAGGGTGTTCGAAAACTTTTTTCTTGGCCGTGTAGTGTCTACTCACGGCTAGGTTTTCTCTTTTTCGATCTGCCCCTTCTTCCTCGCCGGAGATAGCGGTTTGCTTATTGAGGATCGGTTTGGAGTTTTCCGCTTTGGAGGGTTGCGTTTGGTTGTTGCTTGTTGCGTTGTGGCTAGGGTTTAGCCTCTTGCTTGTTGCCTTCGGTTACGTTAGGGTTTGCATGCTAGGCGCYGCCTTTTTGCATGCTTTCCTACCTTTTCTAGGGTTTGGGTTTGTGGTTTTTTCTCGCCTACGGTTTTTCTCCCTTTGGTTGTTGGTGTGCGGTTAGGGTTGCTTGAGCTTAGCTTACGGGTCTTGTGGCTACGTTTTGGCCGCCTTGGGAGTTTTCCACGGCTTGGGTTTTCCACGGCTTGGTTTTGAAGCCGTATGATTTTTGCTCTCGGGTTTTCCTTCTTCTTGGACGTCGGCTTGCGTGCTAGAGTTTCGATCACCTTCTTGGCGTTGGGTTTAGTTTGCTTGGGYTGGTGCCGTCTTTTCTTATTGTTCCGTGGTTTGGGGCCTTGTGGTTTTTTGCTTTGGTGATCGTTAGTTTGGTGTTTTCTTCCGTGTCCTCTTTCGTTGATAATTTCTGTGTGGGTATTATCTGGTTTTCTTATTTCCTGTGTCAAGTGTTTCCGTGGTCTTCGTTGCCTTTCTAGAGTTACTAAATAGGATATTCAGCACCTCCTTGTGGGGTCTTCGTTTATTCTATTGAGAACACTCTTTAAAGGTTTCAGCACTACGGGTTCTTGACTAGGGATAGGGGGACTAGGTAGTTGTTTTTGTCCTCTGGTAATCATGATAGATTTTGCGGATGCAATCTTGGAGAATCCTCCTCATACGGATTTTGCTGAGGTAATTTTTGGAAATTCGGTGTCTGATAACGTGCATGGGAATCATGTGCATGGAGGTGAAACTGAGGGACTGTTTAAGGGGAGTCAGGACAGTTCTGGWCCYGCTAAAAGAGTTTCGGTATGGGAGCGCATATCACCTGCAGTCTTGGGAGGGAGTGGTTTAGCTCCTCAAAAGTCGTTTGCGGAAATTGTTGGAGGCAATTCTTCTCATGATCTGACGTACTACCCGGTTGAGAAAAGTGTGAAACCGAGAATTGAATTTTCTTTGGAGACTACAAGGAATATGGCGAAATCTTTCCAGTCGGTTCTTTATGGATACTTTTTGGG
>NW_020202167.1:0-1386 GCF_001531365.2 Cynara cardunculus var. scolymus
AAGCTGGAAAAGGAAAGAAGAACAGAAAAAAGCCCATTTTGACCTTACCCATTTTTGGCGGAAGAAATTGTCTCTGGAAAAGGAAGAGAGCAAGGTTAAACTCAATGCATAAAACACTTGTACATTGGGCTTTGTGACTTGTCTTTAAGAGTTTTTTGAAAATCATGCATAAAATGGTTGTAACTTGTGTTTAAAGAGTTGTATTTAAGACTTTGTCTTAAATGCTTATATATGTAGTATAGATATAATGTGTGTTCATTCATGAGAGACCCAAGAAATCAAATCTAATTAAGACGATGGATTTTGGTTATCAATATATTAATTTATCTATAGTAATTTAAAATTGTTTAGTTTGTAGTATCTTTTCTAGTAATCTAATGTTTCCATGGTCTTTATTACATGTAATATCACACCTTCACCATATGCATTCTCATATATTCACGTAATACCTAGTTTCTTGTATCTTTGTGCCTGAAACTTCATCAATAAATTCATGCATATACAGGTGATGGGAGGTGAGTGAAAGGAGGTGAAAGTGGATGAAGGTGAAAGTGAAGGTGGATAAAGGTASATGAAGTTGATTAAGGTATAAAAAAGTCTGGTCTCCCTAGCAATTGTGACACCCTCAAACACCACATTTGCATATTACATATATTCTCGTTTATCAACAACAATCTTCAAACAACTTCAAAAATTAACTTCACTTGATATCATGTCTTTGATAACGTTTCTTCTTCTTTGATGACATATCTCCCCCTTATGATGATTAGAAGAATCCNAACTTCAAAAATTAACTTCACTTGATATCATGTCTTTGATAACGTTTCTTCTTCTTTGATGACATATCTCCCCCTTATGATGATTAGAAGAATCCTGAACATCATGGATAATAAAAAATCTAACAATATACCCCCCCTTTAAAAAAATCAATCATCTTTTCTCAGTAGTTAAACTTGATTTCTCCTCCACTGAAAGATAATATTTGTCAGAGTAATATTCTCCCCTCGTTAAAGAATAGATCTTTACATTGTTGCACTCATCCTTGAATATTTGGTAAAAGTCTAATATAGAAGCCCATTTAGCRACTATTATCACAACAATTAAAAATAATAATTTTGTGGCATATTTTCAGAGTTGACAATAAATGAATTTCTAATAGGACTTCCAGTTATCACTGAACTTAAGTTTCATAACTAACTTCTCAAACTGTTCTGGMAATATCACAAAGATATGCAATTTGAATCACAAAGACTCGTGAAAGTGTCAAAAAATATTATCATTGTATATATTCGGCTCAAAAGAATCAAAATTCTTGTTTCAATACCTAAATCTTCCAAATGAAGAATAGATAGATTATACGATAAATCTCCATGATATATGAAACAA
>NW_020202167.1:2116-10356 GCF_001531365.2 Cynara cardunculus var. scolymus
GGCTCAAAAGAATCAAAATTCTTGTTTCAATACCTAAATCTTCCAAATGAAGAATAGATAGATTATACGATAAATCTCCATGATATATGAAACAATCACCTTTTTTGAGATACTATTGAAACTTCTATATTCTAGCACTCAGAAAATTATTGCACATTCAGAGATATATACATTAAATCTCATGAAAAATGAAGAATGAGTCCTGAATTGATGCATTCAGGATTCATATATAAAGAATTGGTTCTGAACTGAGTTATTCAGAAACTAAAACATTGAAGGTATCTGTTTAGAATTATAAAGAAACAAATTCAAATGCTAAACAGAATGACTCAGTACACACAATGTTTAACAACAAATGTATAATGATTAGAATGTCTATTGTGAAGAGCAAGTCACATTAATATTTCGAATAAGAATCAAATCATTGATTTGAAATAACGCACACTGAAATCAAATCGAGTTTCAAACAAAGGTATTTCCACCCAAAAATATCAACGAATATATGAGACATAGAAATAACAAAATTTTAGAACTATTGAATCAAATATTGGAATTATGCACGATGAGAAAATACACAAGTATTAGCTCAATGAAGTACCCGTTCAAAGATAGTACTCGTTTCAATAAGAAAATCAGTTAAAGCCTCACTTCTTAAAATCATAAAAAAAAATTTGTGATCAAAGAAGTGGTTTGAACAGTTGTAAAATTATTTTAATATACTTAGAAGTTGTGCTTCTTCTAAGCATATAATAAAATAAACACACAAATAAAAATATCGATAAAAAGAAATTCTTTTATCTCTAAATATTTTTTCTCTCTCAAAAAAAAATCTAGCCGATGAGAAAATTTCATCGCACAACACTTAGTCAAAGAAAGATATTTCATCGCTTACCATTGTGGTCGATGAGAGGAGTTCATCGCTCAAGACAAATCTCTCATCGCTCAACTATCTACACTCATCGCTCAAGGTTTTTATCCATATAAGGACTTTATCGCTCATAATTATTTCAAAATTCATCATTTATCGATCATCAAAGATGACTAATCGATCAAGTAATAACACTCATCTCTCAACTTTCATTAGTCATTGCTCACCAAGACCACTCGTCACTCACCACTATGTTCGGATATCACTATATCACACAAGACATGTTTGAATAACACCATATCGCTCAAAGTGTGTCTAGATCCCTCTTCATCGGACAACACTTTATCCGGATTGATCCTTCATCGGACACACCTTTGTCTAGAGTAGGACTTCATCGGACATAACTATGTCCGGATTGAGCTTTCATCTCCCAACTCTTATTCCTTTAAAAATCCTATAAAAATTATATTAGTTAAATTCGAAACATAAAATCACATATGAATTAAAAAAAATTACTTCCCTTTGAAAATATATCAAATAAAATCCAAACACTACAATAACTGATTCCAAAAGATAAAAATCCATATGCTCCCCCTGGATTTGATATCTAATTAAAAACAATTCAAAAGATAAAACATTTACTCCCTTTAAACAGATAAGCCCAGGTTCTGAACTAATATGTTCAAAAACTGTGTTGAAAACCAGGTACTTGAACTGTGTGTTCATAAACTATATTGAAGACCATGTCCTAAACTGATATGTTTAGAAGCAATATTGAAGCACAAAATTCTATATGCTCCCCCTCAAACCAAGCATCAGTTTATCATATTTTTAATCTTCTAAAATCAGCTCAGCACATTACAAACCAGCAAAACAGATTATACAGATTTTGGTATCTATACTTTCATGGATCCTAATTTGTTAACATTGGTTTGAGGAATACTGTATGTACCATACCATTTATTCAAATCAGATATTTTCTTTTTAAAATTCTTCACAGGAATATCAGATATACAATAAATACCATACCATTTATTATCATACCTGTTATTCTCTTTCCAACCTTTTCCATACCAGCTGTTGGCTTTCTTCTTGTTGATAAAGTCATCTATTCCACAAGTTGAATAGTAAATCCTTCTCTTGCTAAGATTGATAAGCTGGTTAGCAGATTCGACGACACAAGCTAGAATAGTCTTAGAAACAAATGACTTCTCATTACAAACAAAATATTGAGAAGACTTACCATCATAATCTTTTATATCAGACTTCATTAGCCAAATGTTTTTCATTAGTTTGAAATGATTATCTGACTCAATAACATAACCTTTATAGAACTGATTTGGAATATGAGATTTGTTCTTTGAAACACTTGATATAGAACTGATCGAATAACTGTTGGATTTAACACTAGAACTCTCATTCATGTAGATTTTACACTTGGAAGGAGATTCAGTTGAGTTTGAAGTACTTGTTTCAAATTTTTTTAATTTGATTATAAATCTAAATTTTAGTGAAAATAAAAATATCAATGTAAAGGAATGAGTCAATCATCCACTTTGGTATCTTATTGAACAAAAATGGTGATATTGTTCCTCCATTGATCAAGAATTTTGATTTTTGGCAAGTCTCATGATCACCCAATAAGAAGGGTTTCAATTTTTTCAAAACCCTAATTATGACATCCCTTCTCTCCCACTTCACACCTCGAAACGCTTCGTTTTAGTAATTCAAGTCTCGTTTGTATTTTTATTATATATAGAATAAAATTTTTGTGAGTTTCTTTAACAACTGATCTATTTCTTCAATAACTAAATCATATTTCTTTTTAAACTCAGATCTCATCTTCTTCTCAGTTACAAAATCAGTATTTAGTTTAGATAATTTCTTTGAAATTTCAAAAATATTATTTTCCAAAACTTTTCTTTCGTTTTCAAAAATATATTTTTCTTTTTCAAAGTCTTCTTTCTCATTTTCAGTAGCAATATCCAACAATTTCTTCTTGTCAGTCAATTCCTTAGCTATTGCTGAATTCTTCTTTCCTACACTCTTTTTTTTCAATAGCAAATAGCTTTCTCTCATTTTCCAAAGTTTTCTCATCAACAACAAAGCTCTTTTATATCTCCAAATAATTTTTCTCAGATTCTTTTAAAAAAAATTCCTCTCAATCTCAAATTTAGCTCATTCCAGAATAATTACCTTCTCAAATTCAGATATTTTATCTGAAAGCTTTGTATTATTCAACTCATGTGTCACACCCCGCTAAAGCGGAAACGCGAGGTATGACAGGTAGAGTCTCATAGCGATAGAGTATAAGTAACACAACCATACATTTTAAAATTTAAATACATCATAACCAAAGTTTACAATCCCAAATACAAGTTTGTAAATAAAACACAAAAGAAAATTTGAAGGTGATGATTGTGACACGAMTTCTTTTAAGTGTCACCATGAGCCTTTCTTACCCCTGAAAAAGCACATCAAAACAAGTGTCAACTACAAGAGTTGGTGAGTTCACAAGTTTTCATTTCACAACAAATCTTTAAGCAATAAATAAGTCGAGTAAATCTTTTACTTACTCGCAACACTTACACATGAGGCACAATGTAYTCCAAGAAATTTTTAAGTGTTGGGCCACTACTAAACCTGACACCTACGCCCTTTTACACTGAACTACCTCAGCGGTGGTGACTGAACCCCACATGTGTTGAACTCTTATTTTAGTTATATGCACCCCTACTCACCAGCAGAGGGTGGGATTGTCAGTCCAAATAGCGCTATCCACTTAAACTATCGGCTCAACGAGTTAATAGTAGTGTCACACCGGGACTTTTGAAATAACCCAAACACAACTATTACTTGAGTACAAGGTGTTAGTGCTCGCATTCACAATTTCAGTTCAAAATACAATTCATAAGAATCAATTTGAATCTACAGTTTAAACGCAATGAATATTGCATGCAAAACATCACTATATTTATACATGCTTTTTCCCCCCAAATAACGAAAAGTTTTTAAAAAAGGGCTGTGAATACTCACTTTTCGTAATGCTCCGTTAAATAGAGATACGATCCGATCACCGCACTAGTTCAACGATTCCCTATCAATAGGAATATCCAAAACCATCACTTATTGATTTAATACTACCTATGGGGTTTAATAAGTCCTAAGTCCATACTTGTCTACTTATGTCCCATATGATTATCCATAGTCCAAATATACATAATGTCCATATGCTCGTTGTTAGGACTGAAAAATCAGTATTAATTGTATTCGTCTTGAAAGTTAAATATAGTCTATAATTGTAAAAGTCAGTGTGTTTGACTTTCTTATAGAAGTTTGACTTTGACTATTGTTTAGTATGTTGACCATATAAATAGTAGGTGGTCTTTGTAATTAGAAGTAGGATAGCTTATTGTAAATCATATTACGTAAATGAGAGGTTTGACTGATTTGTAAGGATTGACTTTTTCTCTCTCAATGTTCTTCATGTTCTTGAATGCCATATCTGAGAATCTGCCATATTGTTATGAAGATTGAAGATTCATCAGTGATAATTGGTATCAAAGCACGTTTGCAAGAAATCAGAGGAAGAAATCAGAGATAAGTGAATTTTTTTTTTCTGAAATTTTTTTGTTCTTCGTGTTCTTCATTTTTTTTAGATTTTGATCCGAATTTTTTTTAAATTCCTGTGTTTTTGTGTTTAAATCATGATCAAAATGCTCGAAATTGCATTGTGAATCTTTGTTATTCACAAAGATTTGTGATTTGATCATTCGTTTTTTAATTTTTGGCGGATTTTGTGTTTTTAGAATTTTTCGTGTTCTTGATTTTTTTTAAAAACAAGTGTTTTTGATCCAATTTTTTTTAATTTTTTTTTGTTTTTGTGTTTTTGATAAGTTTTAATCTTCTTCTAAATTTTAGTTTGGTTGTTTTTTTGTTAAACCGTCCAATTAGTATACCTTCATAGGGCCCAACCGGTTTAAGGCCCAACAGGCTAAACCGATCAAAACTAAGCTTAATTTCTTGTTCTCCGCAGAAACCTTGACTGCAGAAGCTTCAATCGGATTCTAATCTTGTTCATCTTGTTCTCTCATCTTTTGACCGGATTGTTCACCGCTCATCAATCGGTTTCGAGTCTCAAAGGTTAAACCGCACACAGCTTGACCGGTATACTTGAGCGGTTTACATGGAAGCCTTGACCGGATAAGTGACAGCGCACGAAAAGGTTAGTCATCTGTTCATCTACTTGATCGGTGTTCATCTAAACCTATCAACACTTGACCGGATAAGTGACCGGATAATTATCCGGATTATAAATCGGACAACCTATCTAGTCGATTTAGAGATTATCGCTCACCACTGTGATCCTAAATCGCTCGAAGAGACTGTAAATCGCTCATAATAGTGTTTGGATTTCACTTGTTTGATTCTTACATCTTAATCCGCTCACCATTCTCACTGTGTTAAAAGTTAACGAGCAGAGTGTTAGGGTTCGATTTGCACCATACTGTTTGTTGTATTGTGGGAATTGTCTTTCTTCAGAAAGTGAGCTGTGAATCCAAAAATTCAACCTAGATTTAAGTTACAACGTATGATTAGAGCTCTTGCTAAAATCAATCATCGTTTGTGCGAAATAAAGGAATCATGCAGCTTACAACAACTTCAATTGGATTTCACAAATAGCTTTTGTCTGATTTAGATTTTGTTTTGTACTAAAGCAATTGATTTCAGAGACACAGTGGTGGATGGTTTATGCTGTTGATCTGTGTTTGTGATTCGAACAGTGGCTGTTTAGTAGGAAGCTTCGTCAGAATAGATTGTTCATTTGTTTAGTCACTAAATTGAGCACAAGGTCATCTGGTTTGTATTTGTGAAGTGAAAATCTCAAGCTGTGTGTTGTCTGTATTAGGATACTGTGTTGAGCAGTTTAGCGGGTTGTATTGTGAGCAGAGTTCATAGGACTGTTTATCACACAATCTTGGAAAGAAGGATCAATAAATTGTTTTACCTTTGGGATTGTGAGCAGCACCAGCAACAAGTTTAGGATTAATGCTGTGACAGGTTTTGTTTAACAGTGCACACACAGGTTTTGTGTGATCGTTTTTAGATTTCAAGAAATCTGTTAAACTGTGTGTTTTGAGCAGAATAGTTTAGCAGCAGCAGTATTGTGTGTGTGTGATTTTGTGAACTAGAACAGCAGCTTAGGTGGGACAAGGAGTCATTGAGAGAAGACAGCTTGATCGGATTTTTTCTTAGTCCTTCTACTGCTTCTTCCCCAGTTGCTGTAGCTATTGCTGCTGTTTATATTGTCTTGACAATCTTGACAGGTTTAACATTCAAGCTGACAGTGTGTAGGTGACAGGTTGATATCAAGCTCTAGTTCGATTTAGACGGTGTGCAGGTTTCAGCACAGCCTTGTTCATTTTGGAACAGTTACCTGTTTTGAGCTATCACAATATGTTTTGAGTTCAATACAGTTGGCATCTTGATTGCTGTTGGTGAGACTGTTGTATTTCAATTTCAGAAGCAGATTTGAGTGAGCTAGTGAAAGGATAAGGACTTAGAGATTTGAGGAGTTTAAAATCTTTTTCTTGAGCACTTTAGACTATTTGCTTACTGCCTGTGTCTTGTTTCATCACATAGAGAAGATTGTTTCAGACTAGCTTCACTCTAGCCAGCATTTGCTGAATTGACATTTGTTTTAGTTTCTTCACAGAAGGAGGTTGTTTTAAGTGTTTTAAGTGGCTGTTTAGAGACTGTTTTAATAGTTTCTGTTTTGTTTCATCTCGAATGGTCCGATATACCTAGGGCTTAACTTCCCTTTTTTTCCAAACCGCACTAACCCTTTCCACGGTGATACTTTTAAAAACACTTTATCCCCCGTCTGAAACTCAAGAGGCTTCCTCCGGTTGTCTGCATAACTTTTTTGATGATCCCTGGCAGCCTTAAGTCTTTCTCTGATTATTGATATCTTATCAGTAGTTTCCTGCACAATGTCTGGTCCCGTGAGCTGTCTATCCCCAATCTCTAACCAACTAAGTGCTGATCGACACTTGCTCCCGTATAAGGCTTCATATGGTGCGCATTGAATACTATTATGATAGCTGTTATTGTAAGAGAATTCTACCAATGGTAAATGAATGTCCCAACTTCCTCCAAGCTCGATTACGCATGCTCGAAGCATATCTTCTAAAGTCTGAATTGTACGTTCACTCTGCCCGTCCGTTTGGGGATGATAGACGGTGCTCAATTTCAACTGTGTACCCAGAGCTTTCTGAAGTGATTGCCAAAACCGCGATGTAAAGCGGCTATCTCTAACCGAGATAATGGAAATAGGTACTCCATGTTTTGCAACAATTTCGTTAATGTAGATTTGGGCAAGCTTCACTAGTTTAAAATCTTCATGAATCGGAAGGAAATGTGTAATAATTAATCGACGATAATAAAGGAAATAAAACGAGAACACCAAGATTTTACGTGGAAAAACCCTTGCGGGAAAAAACCACATGCACAACCGATGATATCACTATATGAGAAAAATGAGGAAGTTACAAGAGTTTATAAGTATCTCAATCTCTCTATCGTCTCTTCTCTGGCTCTCCTTCCATTACTTCTTATGAATGAATGGAGAATATAYATTTGAAWGTMAAACAACTATTCTCCAWGAATTGAGATAATAACCGAAATATTAGAAGACTTTTGTCTTCCACTATTAATTGCTTCCGACTAGTCTTCCATAATTTATGCCAAAATGCAGTTGCTTTCCAATTCCTCCTCATGTGCATGGCCAACAAGATATATTAAATAAATCATGGAAAAAATTATTTTCCATTCAGGAGAAAATACGTATCATTCTCAACAATCTCCACCTTGAGACGAATTTACTCTTGTAGCTAGATAAGAAGATAAATCTTCAATGAACTCCTCATTAAAAAAAAAAATTCATCGTGTGCCAACAGTCTTGTAGAATTAGACTGTCATACCAACCAAGCTTGAGCAAAGCTCAAACTTAGTTGATGGAACCGGCTTCGTCATCATATCCGCCGGATTGTCATGAGTGCTGATCTTTTGAACTTGAATATCACCTTGATAAATAACCCCTCGAATAAAATGATAACGAACATCAATATGTTTCGTTTTCTCATCAAACATTTGATCCTTTGTCAGATATATAGCACTCTGGCTGTCGCAAACAATCTTTATAGAAGATGTGTCTCCACAAAGCTCACCATATAAATTTCTTAGCCAGATAGCTTCTTTGAAAGCTTCAGAAATTGCCATATATTCTGCTTCGGTAGTAGATAAGGCAACAGTGGTCTGTAAACTTGCCTTCCAACTCACAGCACAACCACCAATTGTGAAGACATAACCT
>NW_020202167.1:11456-13445 GCF_001531365.2 Cynara cardunculus var. scolymus
GTCTCATATTGAGCATCTTCTGATCAAGGATACGCTAGAGACTTTTGTGATCGGTAAAAAACAGTACACTTAGTGCCGTACAAATAATGCCTCCATATTTTGAGAGTGAAAACCATAGCTCCTAGCTCCAGGTCATGAGTGGTATAGTTCTTCTCATGGCTTTTGAGTTGCCTCGAAGCGTATGCTATAACCTTGTCCTTCTGCATCAATACGCAACCCAAACCTTGGTGGGATGCGTCACAATATACTACAAAGTTCTCGGTTCCTTTTAGCAAGGCCAGGATTGGCGCATTGCATAACTTATGCTTTAGCAGTTGGAATGCGTCCTCTTGGGGTTTTCCCCAAACAAATTTCTTACCTTTTTGGGTCATTGCTGTTAATGGCTGGGAAATCTTTGAGAAGCTCTCTATAAATCGTCGATAATACCCCGCCAAACCCAGAAATTGACAAATTTCTGTCGGGGTCTTTGGTGCTTCCCACTTCTTTATGGCTACAACCTTAGCCGGATCCACATGAATTCCTTTTTCGCTAATCACATGACCGAAAAATTGTACCTCCGGAATCCAGAATTCACATTTTGAAAATTTAGCATACAATTCTTGCTCCTTGAGCAATTCTAGCATCATTTTCAGATGCTGCTTGTGATCTACCCTACTCCGTGAATAGATCAGGATATCATCAATGAATACGATCACAAACTTGTCTACGTACGGTCTATAGATCCTATTCATTAAATCCATAAATACCGCCGGCGCGTTGGTCAGACCAAAGGGCATAACTAGAAACTTGTAGTGCCCATATCGAGTCCTAAAGGCCGTCTTAGGGACGTCCTCCTCATGAACTCTTAACTGATGATACCCAGACCGAAGATCAATCTTAGAGAAATAACATGCGCTTTGCAACTGATCGAACAGATCATCAATTCGGGGGAGAGGATATCGGTTCTTGATCGTCAACTTGTTTAACTCCCTATAATCTATGCACATTCGAAACGACCCATCTTTCTTTTTAACGAACAGGACTGGAGCTCCCCAAGGTGAAGAGCTTGGCCGGATGAATCCTTTGTCCAGAAGTTCCTGAAGTTGCCCGGATAGCTCTTGCATCTCGGTCGATGCTAAGCGATATGGAGCTTTAGCAACAGGCGCCGCTCCGGAAACTAGATCAATTCGGAATTCGACTTGTCTAGATGGAGGAAGTCCTGACAAATCATCCGAAAATACTTCTGGATAATTTCTCACCACAAGAATATCCTGAATATGCTTTTCCTCGGATTTCCTTTCTGATACATGAGCCAAGAATGCAACGCATTTTTTTCTCATATACTTGCAAATCTTCACACATGATACCATCTTTAAACTCCTTCCAGGTTTTTCCCCTTGTATAGATAGGGTTTCTCCGTCTTGGTAAGGTATTCGCACAATCCTCTCAAAGCAACAAATCTCCGCTCGATTCTTAGACAACCAGTTCATTCCTACCACTACATCGAAACTTCCCAATTTAATTGGGATAAGATCAATGTTAAATAACTTATCAGCTAAATTTAAAGTACAACCCAAGATTACTTCCCCAACCTTTATTTCTTGGCCATTGGCAAATTCGAAAGTGTAAGCATCTTTTAACTTCCTTGATTTCAGATTTATCAACGACCTAAATCCTAGGGAAACAAAACTTCTATTTGCTCCAGAATCAAAAATTACTGAGGCATAGAGGTTGTTTAAAAGAAACGTATGTCACAACATTAGGGTCTTGACGTGCCTCTTCGGCTCCTATTGCAAATGCCCTTCCCCGAGCCTGGCCTCCTCGATCTCCATGACTGGTTTGCCTTTCCTGGTTTTCGGCATTGTTGATGCTCGATCCTCTAATTATCCTTGGGCACTTATTCCTGAAGTGATTTGGGCTTCCGCACTCATGGCATGATTGATTCTCTCTGATCTTGCAATCTTTAGCGAAATGACCTCCTTTATTGCATTTGAAACAAATAATGCATCT
>NW_020202167.1:13701-15301 GCF_001531365.2 Cynara cardunculus var. scolymus
GTTTCTCCTCTGGAGTGACCATATGAGGTACTAACTTGGCAAGCTCATGAAAACGWGYTRTGTATTTGTCTACCTCCATTCCAATCATGGTGTGATTCCAGAATTCGACTTCCAATTTCTGAATTTCGCTCTTAGAACAATACTCTTCAATGAGTAACTTTTTGAGTTCTTCCCATGATAATTCATAGGCAGCTTGGCGACCACGGGTTTGAACTTGAATGTTCCACCAAGTTAGGGCTCTTCCCTGGAGTTGGCATGTTGCATACTCCACTTTACAGTCCTCGGAACACTTGCTAATATGGAGTACCGACTCCATGCTCTCAATCCATGATAGTAATCCAATTGCACCTTCTTTACCATGAAAGTCCTTGGGCATGCAGGACATGAATGTCTTGTAACTGCATCCTCTATCATTGGTGTTACGGTTCCCCTCCCTGACGAGATTCTCTATGCTAGGACCTCCCTCACTCCTTTGACTTGCATTAATGCTCGTTGTAACCTGAGCGACAATAGTTGGTACTGCCTCCCGAATTTGCTGAGCTATCAACCGTGCTATATCGGGTGTTTGGCTTTCAGGATTTTCTCTCGTGCTGCGAGTACTCCTTCTTGGAGGCATATTTCTAATGCACAAATTTTAAGTCGAAGTTTAGTTACTCTCATTATTTACCACTGTGTTGCACGGCATGTTACAATCATCTAATCATGTAACGAAGGTAATAATATAATAACTTATAATAGTAAAGGCATTAAATCGATAATCAACAAAACTTAACCATCCATAGACAAAATCTCATAGGATCCATAAATAAAATAAAGACGTGCAATATAAAAGAAAAATTGTTMACAAATCACGGCTACAAGCCTCAAAAGAAAGTCTTAAAGTTCAACCATCAATAACTTAACAAATAAAATCCTCTAACGCATAAGACCCCAAATAAGCAACCCTATCACTATCATCAGAATTCCTGCTAACACCGCTAGATAAGTGTGCAACCTCCTAATCGCTCTCCTAGCGATGAAAATCAACTCTAATGAACGATCCATCATATTATCTTGAGTGCCTAGGGCTGTAATCACTCCATCGGCAAAGTGTCGATAATGCTCCAACCTAAGTTGACACATCTCAAGATCTTGAGCCATGCCCAAAACCTATAAATTCTCCAGGGTAGTCATACCCGGATAGCGCTCCGATGTGGTCCTGTTAGTGGGTGGGGGTGTTACACTACGAGTGCGTGACCGTGATGGGTCCCTCACAGCTCCAGATGGGGCGGATAAAGACATCCTCACAGGTGGAGGAATGCTCATTCGGGCGGTGGTCCGAACTCTAGCTCCGTGTGGCGCTATAGGATGCGCGGGTACAGAGCGAGGCGACTGTGGGGTGGGTGATCGCGCCGAAGATTTAGTGACATTGTTGCCACTATCGTAACCGTGCTTTGAGGGATCATATTCTCCGGAGTTCGAATATTCATTTTTTGACGACATAATGCTGCGATATTTAATAAAATTTTGAATTATTAAACGAATCATAATAAATGACAAAAAGATGCAAACATTTATGCAAACTCACATATGTGAACCGTGCTTTTCTTATTGAGTAAGA
>NW_020202167.1:18415-20433 GCF_001531365.2 Cynara cardunculus var. scolymus
GGACGTTTCAGATAATTTCGGGTCGGAACCGGACTTTCTAAGCAACTGCCGAAACCTCTTAGAAACTTTTCGACCAAACTAACCTAACTAACTCCTAATCTTATAAATTATCTTCAATAACACTACTACAAACTTAATAAGAGTCCTTGTAATTGTAATTAGAGCTTTTGTCATTAATTCTGAAATCAAGATTTGGCTGATGTAATTCTCTCTCTCTCTCTCTCCAATCTAATCATTACTTACATCATTCTTAGTGTTCGTCATTGTTCATATCAATCTATGAAGATCACATCAAGATTTGTATGAAATCTGGACTCCACAATTGGTATCAAAGCAGAATGCAAGAAATCAGAGGAAGAAATTGAAGATAAGTAAATTTTTTTTCTTGAATTTTTTTGTGTTCTTCGTGTTCTTATTTTTTTTAGATTTTGATCCGATTTTTCATAAAATTCTTGTGTTTTTATGTTTAAATCATGATCAAAATGCTCGAAATTGCTTTGTGAATCTTTGTTATTCACAAAGTTTTATGATTTGATCATTGCATTTCAAGAATTAATCGGATTTTATGTTTTTTTAGAATTTTTCGTGTTCTTGAATTTTTTTTAAAATCAGTGTTTTTGATCCATTTTTTGTTAAATTTTTTAGTTTTTATGTTTTTGATAGTTTTGATCTGATTTTAATATTTTAGTTTGTTTGTTTTTTTGTTAAACCGTCCACTGTTTCAAAAGGCCCAACCGGTTTAAGGCCCAACAACAGGCTAAATTGAAAATTGTTTTGAAGAAATCGATCTTGAGCGGTGTAGTTGAGCGGATAAGAGGAACACCGCAGAAGCATCGACCTGTTTGTTCTTAAATCGAAGGATTGTTCTCCGGTTTGTCTTCATTGCATCAATCGGCTAAGGGTAAACCGTACAAAGCTTCATCGGATTAGCTGAGCGGATTCACACAAGCCTTGACCGGCGTTCATCTAAACCGGTCACCTCTTGACCGGATTAGTGACCGGATTCGATAACACAAGCGGACTAGTGAACAGATTACTAAATCGCACGAGCTTAAGCTACATCGCATCTCATTTCATTGGATTTGCACAAATCAGGTCAGGTTTAGGTTTTCTATATTGATCGGTTTATACCTAATCTAATTACTTCTTGACCGGATACAGCAATCGATTGATTTAGTACTTAAGAAATTTTGTTCATGTTCTGTCCAGTTTTCTAAAACCGCTCAATTCCATTTACTCAGAATTTTAATTGGTTATCGTTTCTTGATTCAATTTGATTCAACAAAATTGTTGATTGAGTTAATCAGATTTCTTAAATTGCTATTATGCTGTCCAATTTGTTTTCATATGCTAAGAGGTTAACACATGCTATCCGGTTTAGCTAAACTTTGACAGGTTAAGTTTCAACTGTTAACAGGTTTAACATTCATGCTGTTCGGTTTAGACTGTTAACATGTTTAACATTCATGCTGTTCGGTTTAAGCTTCTAGTATTGACAAGTTTAGACTCGTGACTGTGTACACACAGGTTCTGTGTGATTGTGTTTAAGATTTGAAGCAGAAACAGTAGCTTCTATTAGCTACTATTAGCTACACAGGTTCTATGTTTTGTAAAGCGGTAGCCCAAGTGATAACAAGATACCAATTGACAGTGTGCAGGTGTTTGGTTCGATCAAAACAGCAGCTTCATTTTGGTTCACCTTTTATCTGATCTTTGTGCTTTAATGAAATAATATTGTTGATCATCCATTATGATCATATGTGCATAACTCTAAACTTTTAGGAGGGACTGAGTGCTTGTCAGAAATACCTCTATGGAATGTCAAAACCGACAGACCTACCCAAGAGGACAACCATATCTGAGTGAGCTTAGATACAAAGGATTTGTGTGCTGAGACTAAAATGGAAAAGAGAGGGGYAGTTGTTGTGAGCTAAAAGAATTGATGAGAGTTGTGTCAGGATTAAAAGAATACGAAATCCTGTTCCAAACTTACAAAATCCGGGCATACCACATAATCT
>NW_020202167.1:21193-24148 GCF_001531365.2 Cynara cardunculus var. scolymus
TCAAAAGAAGAAGTGCGACTGAAGATGTTTAAAGAATGATTATTCGTGTGCTTCAACGACTGAAAGATATTGAATGTGAAGATCGTTTTCACAATAGTTTACTGAAGAAGTGTTTTCTGAAGATTCTTTGAAGATTACATCTTGTATAGTATTTCTGAAGATCGTTTTTGATTTACATTGTCAAAAGAGAAGATCACCGTGATTCTACATTCGAGGGGGAGTGCTAGAAGATCTTTCTCAACAGATGATCTTTTGAAGATTACAAGTTGAAGATTTCATTTGAAGATGACATTTTGTGCATAAAGTTTCAAAGTTCAAACAAGTACTCAAAGCGCAGATTTTTCTTTCAAGTCTGAATACAAAGGGGGAGAATGTTAGGACTGAAAAATCAGTATTAATTGTATTCGTCTTGAAAAATTAATTTTAGTCTATAATTGTAAAGTCAGCGTGTTTGACTTTCTTAGACTAGTTTGACTTTGACTTTGACTTTGTTAGTTAGGTTGACCATATAAATATGGTTTAATCTTTGTAATTAGAAAAGAGAGGAGCTTAATTGTAATAATAATTGATAATTGAGAGTTTGACTGAGCTTATATATGTTGACTTTTTCTCTCAATGTTCTTGAGTTTTTACATGCAATATCTAAGAATCAGCCATGTTTGATATGAAGAAATGAAGATTTGATCAGTGATTGTGGACACACAATAGGTCAAACTGCAGGTTGATTTGAGTTTAAGCAGCATTAGTTGACAGCAGACTGTGACTGTTTAAGAAGTATTAGTTGAAGCTAAGCAGCTGTGTTGATTTGAGTTTGTTACATTCCAGCTACATAGGACTGATATAGCAGCTAATACATTCACAAAGAAGACTGAATTCATTGCTGTTGTGTTTGCACAAAGACAAGTTTTGTATTTGTTATTTGAGAAGCTGTTTTGAGTGCATTAGTTTACTGTATTTTGGTTCATTGCTGTTAACTTTTACTCATACTAATTTGGGTTCAAGTCTGTCTTGCAGCAACAAACGGACAGCAGGTTAAATCTGTTTGGTAATCTGTTTGGTAATCTGTTTGGTTGTCTTGATTGATCTTTGATCATTGCATTTGCTAAGACCTCTCACGTATGCATCATTGAATTTAACATACTGATTTTGTTTAGTGACAGATTTCTTAGAAACAGAAAGTTTAGTGACAGCAACAGTCTTGACAGGTGACAGGTTTCAGCAGTAGATGTTTCACAGTTTTGAATGTTTTGCTGTTTTGAAGTTTTTAAGTTGCTGTTTTTAAGCTGTTTTAAGAGTGTACTAGACATATTCATTGCTGTTTGGTGTAACAGCAACAAGAACATCAACATAGCAATTGTTTAACAGCAGCAACAACAGAACAACAAGTATTAACAGCAGCAAATCTGGTTGTTGTTGTTGAGTTTAAAATCTGAAACTGTTGGTGTGGAGACTGCAGTCAACATCGGAGAAGAAAGCAGCAGCATCAATAACAGTGAAAAGCAGTTGCTGTTTTGCTTTCAATATACATGTTGTGAACCTGTTAACCTGTTGGATCTGTTAACAATGATAACAATTTGATTCTTAATCTGTTAAGTTGTGTGTAGTAGTTTATACAGCAGCAGTTTGTGCAATATGAAAGCTGATGTTTTGTTGACTGACAGTCTGCAGGTTTAAGCAGCAGCAGTTTTTGGGTTTCTTTTTTGTTGGTCACATCAATTTGAAGAAACAGTTGCTGTTTTACATAACAGTTTCTATATTGTAACTGTTTTGCAAGTCTGTAACGCATGAGAACCTAGCAAATAAGGAGCATACTAAGAGGACTGTAGATTTGTGAGGAACTAAAGCAGGACTGGAACTAAAGAGCAAAGCAGAGGCAATCCATCAGGTGACAGTTTCTTTGTACATTGTGACAGGTAATGACAGGAGATTTCGTACAGTTTTAAGCAGATTGAGCAACTTAAAATCTGTTTGTTGAGTTGTTTGGTGACATGTTCAATTTGTTTTGAGCTATTACAATTTGTTTTGAGTTCAATACAGTTGGCATCTTGATTGCTATTGGTGAGACTGTTGTATTTCAATTTCAGAAGCAGTTTTAAGTGAGCTAGTGACAGGATAAGGAATTAGAGATCTGAGGAGTTTAAATTTTTTTTGTTGAACACTTTAGACTGTTTGCTTACTGCTTGTTTCTTATTTCATCACACAGAGAAGATTGTTTCAGACTAGATTCACTCTAGCCAGCATTTGCTGAATTGACATTTGTTTCAGTTTCTTCACAGAAGGAGGTACATCAAAGTACATCAAAGTTTCATCATACACAGCCCAGGTGGGACAAAGTGTACTTGTACAGAAGACTCCGATAGTCTGAACTGCAGTTAGAGGGAAGCTAAAAGTTGAAGATAAGCATACTCTGAAGAGAGTTCATATCAGTAAAGATACATTGTAGCTATATTTTAGACTGGTGCTGATAATTGTACATTGTATTGCTTTTGGACTTGACTCAATTTGTTTTGGAATTGAACGGTTTTAATTTTTTTTAGATTTCTAATTGTTTGTGGTTTTCAATTGTGTCTAGATTTTATTTTTGGATCATTGTATATTTGTTTTGTGTGTCTTTTAACTGTTTGAGAATTTTTGAACTGTTTGCGTAAACTGTTTTTTATCAGTTTTAACTGTCTTTGACTGTTTTTAACAGTTTTTTTAAACTGTTTTCAACGGTTTTGACTGTTTTTACTGATTCTTGACAGTTTCTCTTCGTTTTACTAAATTCTCATCAGTTTTTAGTTTTTTTTCTATTCTTTTTGAGCTTAACTGTTCTTATTTCTTTTATCTGATTTCACTGCATAGATCCTTAACTGATCAATTTGTTTCTAATGGCAGATATTGTAAAAGAGTTGAGAGAGAAGATTGCTGAGTCAGAAAAGAGCTTTGTGAACCTTAAAGAGCATTACAGAAATT
>NW_020202167.1:26638-35797 GCF_001531365.2 Cynara cardunculus var. scolymus
TTTTACACTACACAGATTTAGCATTTTATATGTTAATTTGCCAAAACGTTCATAGATATGCTATTTTTAGCTAAAACAATGTTCACCAACTCTTCCATAGTAATCATCCAGCCAGCTCGGGAAAGCGGTTCGATGATTGAATGGAAGACCTGGTGAGATGAGCATCAAAAAGTCTCATATATRCAGTACATCCATTGTACTGAGTATATCTGTTATACTCACAGGCCAATCTTTTTATAAGATTGAAAACAATTTCATACGTTGAAATTGGATGTTACCTTCCCATTCCCTTAATCTGAAAAGATTAAATAAGTGGATTTGCAAAGATCTACTTACAGTTTCATGATCTGGCGGTTTAAACAGAAAATTTCATTCATCTTTTGTATGATGGAATGATTCTCATTTCATCATAAGGGGGAGTATATGTAATAATGAATGAAATATTCATTTCCGAACATTGTTAAAGGGAATCTGATGCAAAGATCAAATATTCATTTCCGAACATTGTTAAAGGGAATCTGATGCAAAGATCAAGGGGGAGTAACTTCAAAAATGGCAAAAGACTCAAAAGAAGAAGTGCGACTGAAGATCATTAAAGAAAGATTATTTGTGTGCTACATTGACTGAGAGATGTTGAATGTGAAGATCATCTTAACAAAAGTTTACTGAAGACTTGTTTTCTGAAGATCCTTTGAAGATCACATCTTGTACAGTGTTTCTGAAGATTATTTTTGATCTACATTATCAAAAGAGAAGATCACCGTGATTCTACATTCGAGGGGGAGAATGCTAGAAGATCTTTCTCAACAGTTGATCGCTTGAAGATTACATGTTGAAGATTTCATTTGAAGAAGACATTTTGTGCATAATGTTTCAAAGTTCAAACAAGGACTCAAAGCGCATAATTTTCTTTCAAGTCTGAATACAAAGGAGGAGAATGTTAGGACTGAAAAATCAGTATTAATTGTATTCATCTTGAAAGTTTAAAAATTGTCTATAATTGTAAAAGTCAGCGTGTTTGACTTTCTTATAGAAGTTTGACTTTGACTTGTCTTTATATGTTGACCATATAAATAGGGAGTAGTCTTTGTAATTAGGGAGTGAGAGCTCATTTGTAATAATTCATACGTAATAAGAGAGTTTGACTAAATTGAGTGCATTGACTTTCTCTCTCATTGTTCTTAATGTTCATATGATGTTCTTACAAGAAATATCCAGATCTGTCATTATTGATATGAAGATTGAAGATTGATCAGTGTTAAATGGACTCAACAAAGAGCTAACCTGGAGTTCGAATTTGACGGCTGTCACATCATGAGCTTTAATCTTACTTTCAAGCATCTTTCTTCCAACATCAAATTTCTTTTCAGCCTCTTTAAACCTCTTTTCACCATCAAACTTTTAGAAAAATTACTCTTTTTTTTTCAGACTCTATCAACTTTTCCAGTTCAATTAATCGTTTTCTATTCTTTCTCAGAAATTTTTCTTTCTGAATCCATTGCTTTCTCAGCTTCATAAACTCTTGTTGTCAATTCTGAATTTTTCTTTAATTGCTCAACATTTCTTTCTTGGTAATCAGATGAAAAACCTCTAGATATAATTTCTTCAATTTGTTGTAGCAAAAACTTCTTTTCCTCATGAACTTTTTCATTTCCCTTAACCATATCTTCGGCCCAACAAAGATTTGAATGGTTCTCATAAAATATTTCAACATATTTCTCTTGTTCCTTTTTCAGTTTCTTTTCTAATTCAGAAACTCTCTCTTTCAGTTCCTTATTCTCTCTTTCTAACATAAAAGCCATTTCTATCACTTCAAATTGATCAATCACACTTGATCTTTAAACAGTTGAAAACTTAGAAACCAAATTATCACTTTGTTAATCGGACTACACTTAACACTTTCAAACACTTCCTTATTGGACACAACTATTATCGGACACCACTTTTATCTCTTAACACAGGTTATCGGAGAAACCTACTTATAGCACAAACGTTTAATTGACCAAAAATCTTATCGCACAACTTCTCTTATCGTTCACAACCTTTCATCGGTCACAAACTTATCGGACAAGCTTTGAACAGATACAATTCCTTGTCTGATTGCACTTAACTAATCAAAATTCCTTATTGCCTAAATCTTTATCGATTAAAACTTCTAATAGCCCAAAAACCCAACGATGAAAACAATTCAACAAACGATGAAGACAGGATATCGGGCAACACTTCAATTCAACAGGCATTGAAGATCTTTATCGCTTGATGAAGATCTTCAATAGGCGATGAAGTATACTTGGACAGATTTTCAAGAAAATGACTCAAAGTCACTCAAAAATGGATAAAAAACTTGTATAGATTGATTCATAATATACTCAAAAACAAGTTTTTAGTACAAATTCATACTAAAAATAGATCAAATTGGTCCAATTTTGATTTAAACTCAAGAACAGTTCAATAACAGTCAAGAACTTGAATCAAGAAAAAAAAAATCAAAATTGATTCTTGAAATCAACTTAATTTTGAGATTGAATGATTCTAATCAATCAAAAATGGAAATTCACACACAAACCTCAATTAAACATTAAAATTTAAACAAATTATGAGAATTATGATCCAAAACAGTAATAAGAAAAATGTTGATCAAGAAATGTCCAATGTGATTCAAATCTGGTCTAATTCAATTCATTCCAATCCAATCGTTAAGTTGCTGTAATCTTCTATGATATCAATTGATAATACCAGAAGATTAATTGATTCACAATCTATGATTCAAGATACAATAGGCAATTAGAAATGTAGAGAGAGTAGGAATTGCAGAGAGAGAATTCTTTGAAGCACCAAATGTATTAGATCATCAATGATTACATATGAAATCTTGTTAAGTTCTTATTCTAAGCACACTCTAAATCTAACACAAGATACCTATATATATATATATATATATACAAGTGAAAACACAAAGGCATAAAGCTTGGATACAAAAGCTCAAAACTTGATCCTAACAACTTTGTGTTGGCCCTAACTAGAAAAAGGTTGTGGTTAGCAATGTAGGGCCGACTCAAAAAGGGGAAAATAATAGTCATTTTAAATGCTTCAACTACGGGACATGACACAGGAAATCAGAATGTAAGAAGGTTGTGAATAGATGTTTGTTTATAAAGCCTGATGATTGGTAGAAGGATGATAGTGCAGAAGATTATCAAGACAATCCTTTATATAACACCAAGCCTCAATATGAAAAAAGGTCATGGATGGAGATGTAAGGTTGAACTTAATGGTGAGACGCTCTCGTGTTACACCAAAGGTTACTGACGATGATTGTCTTAAACACAACATTTTAGTCTATATGTATTGTTTTGAGTAAGGTTTGTACCTTCGTTATTGACTCAAAAAGTTATGATAATTTGATCTCTGAAGAGGCCGTTTGAAAACTAGCGTTGAAGATACAACATCACCCCAGACCACGCAATACCCAGTTGCTCAAGAAAGGAGGCGAGGTAATAGTCTCTAAACGTGCTCTTGTTCATTTTTTTGTTGGTACCAAGTATAAGGATGATGTATAGTGTGATGTAGATGTTATGGATGCTTGTCCTTTATTGTTAGGTAGTGCTTGGGAGTATGATCACAATATAGATCATAATGGATAAGCTAGTACTTATAGTTTTTTATTAATTTGGTAGTGTTAAAGATAACTCTTGTGCGTAGTAAGCCAAAAAAGTTAGTCACCAAGCCATCGGGTACTCTTTTGGCCCTTGCTTAGTTTGATGATGAGTTAGGAGATGTAGAACATGATTTTGTGTTGATAGGAAAGGAACTAGTTGAGCAGGTTGAAATTCTAAAATTATGGTCCCTCTACTTGAGGAATTTGTTGATGTTTTCCCAAAAGAGTTGCCTGATGGTTTTCCTCATTTATGTGACATCAATCACCATGTTGATTTGGATCCTGGAGCCCACTTGCCTAATAGGCCACATTATATGTTGATCCCTAAGGAGCATGAGGAGTTTCATTGACAAGTTGAGCATTTTGTTTCAAAGTGGCATGCCCAAAGAGCATGAGCCATTGTGCCGTTCTTCCTTCGTTGACTCCAAAAAAAGATGGAACATGGCGTATGTGTGTTGATAAGCGCTGTCAACAAGATCAATTGAGAAACTTATTTCTTATCCCTTGGTTAGATTATTTACTTGAATAAATAAGTGGTGTCACTATTTTCATGAAACTGGATTCAAAAAGGGGATACTATCAGTGTTGTCTTAGGCCCAGTGATGAGTGGAAGACTGCCTTCAGGACTCGTGAAGGGTTGTATGAGTCACTAGTAGTGGCTGGTAATGCCTTTCAGGTTATCAAATGCTCCATGTACCTTTATGCGTGTGAGGAACAAATTATTTATGCCTTTAATTGGTAATTTGTGGTTGTTGTAGTTTGATGACATTCTCATTTACAGTGCAACCTTTGGTGAGCATGTGAACCACATTTGAAAAGTTTTGACTTTACTTTGCAGGGATAGATTTTATGCAACCACAAAGAAATGTGTGTTTATGGTTCCCAAAGTACTATTATAGGGTATATTGTTTCTGGAGAAGGGATATAGGTGGATGAGTCCAAAGTGCCAACAGTCAAACAATGGTCAACACCAATGACTATAACTCAAATTCATAGCATCCATAATTTCACTTCATTTTATCGGCGGTTCATTTCACAGTTCAACACTATTATGGAACTAGTAACCAAATGTAGAAGAGTCAACTTTGCAATTAATCAAGGAAAAGGTCACAACCGCACCAGTTCTGATTTTGCCAAATTTCTCTCAAACTTTTAAATTACATACTTATGCTTCAAAGGATGTTATTAGATTACTATTAAGTCAAGGGGGTGACCCATTACTTACTTTAGTGAAAAACTGACGAGGCCAAAATTGCGGTACAATACTTACATTGTTGAGTTTTATGTAGTGGTCACTGTCTCTTTCATATGGAGTTTGTTATATTTACTAATAATGATTCTTTGAGGCATATTTGCAGCCAAGACAAGATCTTACATAAGCATGGGAGGTGCACCGCCTTCTTGGAGAAATTTACTTTTGTTGTGAAACACAAATCCGGGACTTCGTGTTGAGTCTAAAAATGTTGTATTCAAGTCCTTGTGCTTAAAGTGTTTTACATTGCTTTGTATTGTAGTTTACAAGCTTTGTTGTTAGTTATGTTCCTTGTAATCTCTGGGTATAAATAGGGTGGTTGTTAGTTGTGATAGTTAATCCTGTTAGTAGAAACAATCCTAGCATCTTTGAGAGATTCTGTATACATGAGACCTTTAAGAGCTCAAGAACATCTTGTAATTTGATTTGTGTTCTTGATCTTAATCTAATCATGTTATAGACTTGAATTTAGAATTTGCAATTGGTATCAGAGAAAACATAATCGATCTTGATTGGTTTTGGATCTGAATTGAAGTTGAATTCTTGAAAATGTGATCTAAAATTTCTGGTTTTATGTTAGAAACTGTTTTTGATCAAATTGGACAATTTTGATCCGTTTGTGGTACAATTGACTTCATTAAAAGTGTTTATGTGTTGATTTCGAGCTAATCTGTGAAGTTTGTGGTTATACAGTGTTCATCGCCCGTTGAATACTCTTTAAGTGATGTTCATCATGCTCATCGCCCATTGAATGTGTTCTTGATCTTCATCTAATTATGTTATATACTTGAATCTGGGATCTACAATTGGTATTAGAGCACTCATCGTCTGGTTGACCATGAACAAATTACAGAGTTGACCATGCTTCTAGTTTGTAAGGACAAACTGCATCAATCTAACTTGGACAGGATTTCAAAACTGGAAAAGGAATTAAGTTCATGTTTTGATGACCGAACCAAGCTCATGAGTAAAATCATTAAGTTTAAAGAGGACATCAAAATGTCTTTAAGTACAGTTGTTAGATCCCCACTTGAAGAAGTGTAAGTAAGAAGCCTAAACCCTAAACCCTAACTCTAATACCAATTGTAAGAACCCAGAACCCTCTTAAGTATCAATACCTAAAAGGGATTCTAACGTGCTTTTGAAGATAAGCATATTGTGTTCTTTAGATGTGTGTTCTTTCACATATGAACGTAAGAGTTAGGGTTTAAGAGTAAGAGATATCTCTGCCTGGAGATAGAACACATCTATTTATACCAATGCATTAAATGCACATTTAATGCAATGTAGTGGAGTTTGAACACGCGTCAAGCCTTTAGAGAAAGACTTGTCCTTTGCCACAGTGAATAGTACAAAAGCCTATTCATGAGCAGACATCCTTTCATTGAGTTGGTGGGTAGTAGAGTCAACTAATCGGCTCCGTACTGTACTATGCTCTAGAAAGGGTATGGTTTGTCCTTTGTGTGTGGAAGGACAAGTCAAAAACAATCGTGCTCAACAAGCTTCTTTTGATCGCTGAATGCTGGAATATCCTAAAGGTCTCTTCAGCATTCGTTGAGGCTTGGGCAGTCTTCACACATATGTAGACAGACTAGGTTGTAATCATTATATTCTGCTTCAGATCACGAACTCACCAGTCTCTAATCTTCAGCTTTAGTCTTCATTTCGCTGAAGGTTCTTTGGTGTGAGTTTTGTCTTCTTAAAGTATCTCTGTCGCTGATGGATTTACATTACATGTTCTCAACGATCACTGAACAGACTCAGTGAAGATCACTGGAACTGAAAGACAAAAACAAAAAACTTCGTATAAGGTAAAAGGGATTATCATCAAAACACTAAGAGAGAGGATCTACAATCTCCCCCTATTTTATGATAACAAAGCAACAAAAAGAAAGTTGCCTTATCAAATAACAATAAGAAAAAGTTACGTATAAAGTACATGTCCCTTTTACCTATTTTGGGATCTTTTTCAGTGAGTCAGTCTTTGCTTAGTAAATTTTCTTAAGTTACAACATTAAGAAAAGGTACAAGAAGGGAAACTTAAATTGAAAGAATGTTCATTAACTTATAGATTGTCAGTGAAAGTAAGAGTAACACTAGAACTCATAGACTTGTGTCCCTATTACTCTTTTCAGGGATCTTTTTCAGTGATGCACAAGAAATACTTATATTAATTTCAAAGGAAAAATTACAAGTCGTTCAGTGCATGATTAAAACATTAAAAATATAAGACTGAACACTGAAAGTAGACATAGGATATAGTTTACAATGAATGGACAAATTACAAAGGAAAGAAACTAATCTAAGTCGGTCAGCTTAATGAAACCTGGGTACATTCTCTCCAAGCTCCTTTCGACGTAGAAACACCCTTCTTATCTTGCGGTCCAACATTTTACCTATGAAGTAGCCAGAACCTAAGATATCCAAGGTGTTCCATAGGGCATAGATGTGACTTAGACATTCTTTGAAATCTAACTTCGCTATCATTGTCAAGAAATTTAAGTTTTAACTCAGGCTTAGCATGCATAGTGTTAGGTATATAAGAAGTCTTCACTGTCAGTGAGAGATTCAACATAGAGATATCTAGCTTCTTCAAAGCCTTCAGGACTTCATCTAAGGAGAACTTTGTTTCATGGTCCATCATTAGGGCTTGAAGGCCTTTTTCTTCTTCCACCTTTCTTCAATGTTGCTCTTTCAGGGACTGCGACATACCTAGACACCTTCTTGATTAGCTCGCTAATGATGTCTTCAATAATCGACTTATGTCTAGACTTTGAGCGCTGAATGGATTGTCGGATCTCCAGCCATGCGCTATATCCATATTCGCGAAGGTAGGAAGGATTCTCGGTTACGACCTCGAGATTATCCCTGGTGATGAGCATGGAGAGCAATAACCCACCGTCTTTTGTTCGTTCGCTGATGCTGATGCTCTTGATCGACGTAGAAACTCCCTTCTAATCTTGCGGTCCAACATTTCACCTCCGAAGTCATCATCTACCTAGAACCTGAGAGATATCCGAGGTGTTCCATAGGGCCTAGATGTAACTCAGACATTCTTTGAAATCTCACTTCGCCATCATAGTCAAGGAATATAGGTTCTAACTCAGGCTTAGCGTGCATAGTGTTGGGTATATGAGGATCCTTCGCTGGCAGCGAGAGAATCAACATAAAAAATATATGGCTTCTTCGAAGCCTTCAGGACTTCATATAAGGAGAACTTTGTTTCATGTTCATTCCTCAGGGATGGTCCATCATTTGGGCTTGTAGGCCTTTTTCTTCTTCCACCTTCCTTCAGCGTTGGCCTTTTAGGAACTACGACATACCTGGACACCTTTTTGATCAGCTCGCTGATGATGTCTTCGATAATCGGCTTATGTCTGGACTTTGAGCGCTGAATGGCTTGTCGAATCTCCAGCCATTTGCTATAGCCATATTCTCCAATGTAGGAAGGATACATGGTTATGACCTCGAGATTATCCCTAGTGATGAGCATGAAGAGCAGCAACCCATCATCTTTTGTTGGTCCGCTGATGCTGACGCTCTTGATCGGGTAAGGGCAGATCCTCTTGTTGAGACTTTCTTCGCTACATCGCTTGTCGTGTTCGGCCAACTTTAAGTTCTTTTCACGTTCAACATCTGCAATAGACAGAAGCTTAGCCTGGGCTTGGACAACGTTCACCGTCTATTTGGATTTTCTCTTGGGAAGAACTTTTGCAGCTAGAGACTTGGCCAACTTTAAGCTGTCCTCAGTCTGCTTCTATTAGACCCCATAAGTTTTATGTGTGGAAGTAATGAAGACAAACAAGTGATGAAGAACTAGAAGGCCGATGGAAGACTTCAAGGCAAAATGGCTAAGTCTGAAGAACAACCAGAGGGTCGATGAACTGACCAGAGATGCGATGAAAAGTGCATCTTCATAACCCCTCTGGGTACCAACACTTGGAGTTTTCCTCACTTGTTCAACCAGAGGCATGAGATGAAGATAAGGTTGAAACAACGCCGCATGGAAGACAGCTGGAGATGACTAATCAACAGCTGGATTCTACAAAGTTTATCTTGTTTTGATGATTATCCATGTTAGATAAGCTTTATCTTTTCTTAGAAGATTAGCTAAATAGTCTCACTAGATAGTTATCTTCTTAGCTAGATTACTGATAAGTCCAGATTTCATACGAATCTTGAAGAAATCTTCATCAAATCTCAAGAACAAATATGAATTCAAGATAGATTGGAGAGAGAGAATTACTTT
>NW_020202168.1:0-1467 GCF_001531365.2 Cynara cardunculus var. scolymus
AAAGAAGCTTTACAAGCTGAAGGAATAGACCTTGATCTATTAGACTTGTTAGACTTCTTAGGAAGGGGTGCAGTGACAATGAATTTACCTTTGTCTTTGCAACCAGAACTCGAAGAAGTTCCTTCAAGTTGACTCTCACTAAAAGAAGGAGACTGAGAGGAAGAAGTGTTGGGAATARAAGAGACAAAGGTGCCAAATTTAAGCATGGACCTGTCTTTAACACATTCTTCCTGATCATAGGAAAATCCTAGACCAGTCATTATCTTGRAGGGGATCTGAGCGTTAATGATCTCAGAGGCTTTGATGGAAGTTTTGCACCACCTTCAATGGTAGCTTTCTTAGACTTGAGTTCAGCGATTGCTCGCTCATGCTCAGTGATAGCCTTCTCACGTTCAACGGTGATGGCTTGGTTTACAATAACCTGATCCTTAAGATTTTTCTCGATAGAGGTCAGTTCTTTGATCTTAGAATGGCAAATCTTCAATTGCTCTTGAAGATCAATGTTAAGCATTTCTGCTTTCGATTTGCCATTGAGGGCATTGTAAAGGTCAACCGTCAACATATCCAGTACAAAAAGACTAGAAGAAGAGGGTTCATTCAGGGAACATACCTGAGTAGTAGAAGAGGTGGATGGCTCAGAGGAAGTAGATGCTTCTAAAGATCCTWCATCTGCATCTATGGCCATCAAGCAGATATAGGATGTAGCCTCTTCATCTGAAGAAGATTCATCAGATGACTCAGTCCAGTCATGCTCTTCAGCGACAAGGCCTTTAGCCTTTCGCTGGTTGTTCTTCAACTTTCTATACTTCTTCTTCAGTTTTAAGTACTTTTCATCTTTGGTCCTGAAGGAGGAAGGAGCTTTGGAGGATGGTGTCGCAACTTTCTTTGATCTGCATTCACCTGCAAAATGTTCGGGCCGGTGACAGTTGTAGCAGACAACTGAAGCCTTGTCTATTCTTTCAGAATTTGGCTTTTCCCTGAGGGACAACAGAGGATATCTGTGGAAGTTGCTTGTGATGGCGAACCTCCTGAAAGACTTAGTCAAGAGGGCCAGGTATTCATCAAAATCTGCTAAATCAGATTCTGGAATATCCAAAGAGATAGAAGAGTCTATCTCTGTAATAACAATAGGAGGAAGAGAAGAGACAAAAGGGGAAGAATAAGTTTCAGCTGAAGAAGCTTCAGAGATCAAAGGCAAAGGAGAGCTTTTCATTTCCCTAGAATCTTTTACAAGATTCCTCTTCAGTTGRCGAGATTGCTCATGGTTAAGCAGAATCCCGTATAAAGTAGAAAGAGAGAGAGTGGACATGTCATTGGACATCTTAAGACACATGGAAAAGGTGTCCCAAGACTCAGTAAGACATTCCAGAAGTGAATTTTAGGGCCTCTATCATGTCAGATATGATGAAATTAATGGAAGCTGCTATGAGTAAGCAACAAGAAATGTTTGCAAAGATGATGGAAGAT
>NW_020202168.1:3217-27631 GCF_001531365.2 Cynara cardunculus var. scolymus
GACTAGTCAGCTCTATATCGTACCAACGTTTAGAAGGGTATGGGTTTGTCCTTTGTGTGCATAAGGAAAAGACAACAACAATCGTACTAAGCAAGCTTCCTTTGATCGCTGAATGCTGGAATAACCTGAAGGTCTCTTTAGCATTCGTTGAGGCTTGAGCAGTTTTCACACATATGTAGACGGGCATGTAATCACTGAGTACCGCTTCAGATCACGTACTCGCCAGTCTCTAATCTTCAGTTTCAGTCTTCGACATTAGCTGAAGGTTCTTTGGTGTGRGTGTTGTCTTCTTGAAGTATCGTTGTCTCTGTTTGAATTACAATACAAGTTCTTCAGCAATCACTGAACAGGTTCAGTGATGATCGTTGGAACTGAAAAGACAGAAACATAAATACAACGTATAAGTGAAAGGGGATTATCATCAAATCACTGAGAGAGAGGATCAACATTTACTCCTCCCACTCGAGATGTCATTAAGRATTTTGCTCTAAGTGTCATCAGCCACCATCCCAGCTTCATGTYTAACTATAGTCCAAATTTCCATGGAAAAACCACACTCAAAGAACAAGTGGTTATGAGAATCCAAGCAATTTGGGCACAGAGGACAAATCAAATCCGGATGGTCATGCCGGCAAGCCCTCATACAGTCCTGAGTGGGAAGCCGAAGACGATAAGCAAGCCACATGCTAAAGGAATGTTTAGGGATACATCCCTTATACCACACATGCTTATGCCAATCTACCGTGTCATGAACACCATCCAAGGAGCCCAAAACCTCTCGAACTGTAAACRGAACCAAAGCATTTAAAKAATTCAGCCATAATACTTTATCACAGACATTAGATTGAACTTGGAGGATATCTCAAGTTGAAACGTTGGAATGCTACTATTCCTAAAAGGTGGCCAACAACCATCCAAACTGTTAATAATCTCCAAAACATAAGAGTTTGCATTGAAACCACTCATATGGATACTCGTGTAAGAAAGGCTATGTGAAAGATGGMCAGTTGTCCTCCCAAGCATTTGTATTACTTCCATCACCAATCTGAAAAAAAGAAGTGTGGCTGAATGGACTCTCTAATATCAGGAGCTTGCGCCAAACCCAAGAAGACTTTGGGTTTTTCCTAATTAGCCAGAAATTAATATGCTTTAAATGGTTTTCATAGATCCACTTGGCCCAAACCGAATMTCTTCTCTGTAATAGGTCCCAAACATGCGATGTTAGTAAGGCACTATTCCAAATAGCCATTCTTTTAATACTAAGACCCCCACATGCCTTGGCCATACAGACCTCATTTCAAGCTATTCGACAACGTCCCCTAGCATTTCCCCCTTGAACCCACAGGAGGTCCCGAAAAAGACCTTCAATTTCATGAATAACTAACGAAGGAATAAGGAACACCGACATCCAATAAAGTTGGAGAGAGCCCAATACTGATTGGATTAGTTGGCACGACCATATAAGAAAGGAATTTAGCCTTCCAATTTTGTATATGAAATTTAACCTCCGTAACAAGGCTTTCAAAATCCACCACCTTCAACTTCAAGGGAGATARGGGAACACCAAGATAATGAAAAGAAAACTTATCTTCCGGAAATGGAAGACACTCCAAAATGGCAGATTTGGCATCGTTCGGGACATTGCCAAAAAAGACTTCACTTTTGGCCAAACTCGGGGCAAGGCCCGATCTCTTCTTGAATTCCTGAAGTGCACGTTTCAAGACATCCACTGAAGCCACTTAATGTTAAATTTTTATATATATAATTTTTAATTTTGCGAACCCGTGCAAAGAGAGGGGGGGGAATTCTTGTAAATCAAGTTTAAGAAACCTCCTTAAGCTTATTTTTTCATTGGTGTGTCATGAAATTCCATTAACTCATAGGAATAGGATCGCATGATTCATCTGCATTATATTATACACAAGTCTGACAGTAATGGATGAAACTTAAAAATTCATATAGCAAGACATAGATTTGATCAAGTAAATAAAAGGATATGATAGGCATATATAGTAGACACGTGTGGCTCATTCCCTCCATAATTATCAGGTGAGGAGTGGCATATGCCTGTATCTACCATGCCAACTTGACATAGAGTAAGCAGGCGTTTGGAATGGTTACCTGTTATAGCCTAAATGATGGAGTCGGTCAATTAACCTTAGCAGCATCCATATTTAGTATAACATCAAATTTGTTGTGTGTAAAAAGAAAGTTATAGGAAATAAAAACACATTTTGGCATGAAAAGATAATTAGATGATGAGAGTCTAGTCAATCCACATTTCTTGGTGAAGTGATTGAGAGGGAATTTGAATATCGGGAGAYATTTCAGTATTCTWCATGGATCAAGAGAGTGAGGGTTAGGACTTAGGATTAGAATCAAATTGAATTTCTGGATAAAAGGATCACGTGGGAGGATACAGCCATACATACAGGTAGAGGGAGTAAGCTATAATAAATTGTAGCAAAACAGTAATAATTATGCTTTATTTATAGTATAGGAAAACAAATCAAATCTTCAATGAAATTTTGACTCTAGTATTACATCTTCCAACATTTTTTAATCAAGCTGTAAATGTAAAATTACAACATATATATTTTTTGAATTTCACAAATGACTAGTCTATAAAAATGCATCACTCATTTTTATTTGATATATCRAGGAGTATGTGAGAAAAAGAGTGACATGGAAGAACCTTAAAAGATCCACACAACGCCATGGACCAAATACCAGGTTCTTCAAGTTTTAAGAAGAGATGGAGATGGAGATGGAGATGGAGATGGAGATGGAGATGGAGATGGAGATGGCGATGGGTACTAGGCAATGCCATCCATTCTCCACCTCTTGACCTTCTAAAGGTGGTTTTGATTTTTTGAAGACAAATAAAGGACTAAAAAGATACCAACTCTTCATTCCCAACWATCCCAGACCATTTGAATATCAATTAAGAAACMTTTTTTATTATTTGTTTGGTGTTAATCCTTGAAAAAGCAATCTACATATCATATCTCTCTATACAAACATAATTCACCAAAAAAAACTTATATTTTGCTCCCTAATACCACATACCAAATTATCTTTCCACCTTTAATCGGTCTTAATCATTTTAATTATTCATGGATTTATTTATTAAATGAGAAACAGCTTCAACAAAAACCAACATTTTATACAATGCTAGTGTATGTAGTTTGTTGATGATTCATGATTGTATTAATCTGCCAAAAGTCTGCTCAGCCATGTAAGTTCAYTTGTAATCCTTCTCATACATCTAAATTCAGCCTTAGCTGAAGACAATGAAACTGTTACTTGTTTCTTTGACTTCCATGATATAGGACTCCCCCCAAAAGAAACAAAGTAACCACTTACTGACCTTCTGGAAAAAGGACAAGATGCCCAATCTGAATCACAGTAAGCAGAAAGTGAAAAATCTGATTTGTCATTGCAAAACAACCCRAAAGAGCCAAACACTTTCAAATACTTCAGAACGTRTAAAGCAACATCCCAGTGAGCTTTCGAGGGATTTTGATTAAACTAACTGAGGAACTGAACAATAAATACCAAATCAGGCCGAGTATGAACCAAAAAATTGAGTTTCCCCACCAACTGTCGATATTTGCTCGGATCTTCTAAAAAATTAGGCATGTCTGGMATAAGTTTCAAATTACAAGGTAACAGRGTTGTCACATTTTTAACAGTTGTGATACCATACTCATCAAGTAACTCAGTGAGATATTTCTTTTGAGTTAGAAAAATTCCTAATCACTTTGCAAGAACTCCAATCCTAAAAAGTAATTAAGAAGACCCAAATCTTTGATTTGAAAAGTTTTATGCAAAAACTTCTTCAACTATTCTATTTCAGAAGTACTATCTCCGGTCACTATGGCATCATCAACATATACAACCACTATGGTGAACGATTCTTTTGTCTTTTTGAGAACCAAAGAGTAATAATTTCRAGAATGATGAAACCCTCTTGCTTTTAGCGCTTCAGATAACTTTGAATACTATTGTCRTGAAGCCTGYTTCAAACCATATAAAGACTTCATAAGTTTGCAAACATAGTTATCATTTGTGCAAACCATACCTTTGGGCCTTTTCATATAAACTTCTTCATGTAAATCCCCATGTAAGAATGCATTGTTAATGTCTAACTGATGAATAGGCCAATGTTGTTTGACAGCAAGTTCTACAATGCATCTGATAGTAGTAAACTTGACAACCGGAGAGAATGTTTCATAATAGGCTTCATTCTGTTTTTGAGTGAAGCCTAGTGCTACCAACCGTGCTTTATATCGTCCAATTATCCCATCTTGATTGAACTTGGTTTTATAAACCCATTTACATCCTATAGCACGCTTACTTGCAGGTAAAGGAACAAGCTTCCAAGTTCTATTTGCTTCTAAGGCTGCAAATTCTTTTGCCATGGCTTCTTGCCAAAAAGGATTAGAAACAGCTTCCTCATATGACTTAGGATCCACAATAGAGATTATATTTGCAACCAAAGATTAACTAAAACTATTTAAAGCAATTGGAGATTGATTCTGAGACGAAACACATAGATTGTTCATGGTATGAGGACATATTTCAATATAAGGCATTGAAGCATTTGAAGAAACATGATTGCAAACAAAATCATCAAAATGAGAAGGTTGTTTAGAAGCTCTAGAATATCTGCATAATGCAGGAATGGTTTAATCGATTCAACATGATCAGAATTTCGATACTATTGTTCAGTGAGCACAAACTCATATTCTATGATTGGATGACTTGGTGATCGAGATGTCGTTTGGACAGGTATATCAGTTGATATTGAAGAAGAATAGGTCGAATCAAAGGTTTTGGGTTCAACATGATCAGAAGAAATAGGATTGAAGATTGGAATAGGAAATGGCAAATTATTTGTATTTGGTGAAGGAATAGATTTGGTAAACAGAAATTCAGTTTCACAAAATTCAACATTTYGTGAATATAAGATTTTCTTGGTTCAAGATGCATAACTTTGTATGCTTTCATATCAAATGGATATCCTAAAAAAATATGTGGATCAGCTTTGGATTGCAATTTATGTCTGTCTACATGATTTGTGGAAACGAAACACAAACATCCAAAAGATCGTAAATGGTCATATTGTGGCTTAGTTTTGAATTGAAGTTCAAAAGGAGTAAGATAATTTAACACTTTTGAAGGCATTCTGTTTATAAGATAGGCTRCAATCAAAATRCTATTCCCCCCAAAAATTTAGAAGTAATGCATATTGGATCATCAAGGCTCTGGCTGTTTCAAGAAGATGTTTGTGTTTTCTTTCAACTCTTCCATTTTGCTGAGGTGTATATGGGCAAGCTAATTGATGAATGATACATTTAGAAGAGAAGAAATTTTTTCMTTCAATGTTATCACCCAACTCTTTGGCATTATCAGTCTGAATCACTGTAACTGTTTTATGAAACTGAGTTTGTAYAAACTAAACGAAAGAATTTATGATATGAAAGGCTGCACTTTTGTGTTTCAACAAATGGATCCAAGTTGACCTACTATAATCATCAACCATAGTAACAAAATATTTGTGTCCATCATATGTAGGAGTATAAAATGGACCCCAAACATCAACATGAAGCAAATCAAATATAGAATCAGATTTGGATTGACTAATGGGAAAACGTAACTTGTGTTGTCTAGCTTTGTGGCATACAACACATGAATGAAACAAATCTTTATTACAAGCATTTGGAACAAGATTTATTTGTTTTAGTGTTAGCTTTATTATTCATCTCTTTGTAAAAGTATAAAAAAGTATTCTGCAAGTGTTGACAGAAGGGTATCTTCCACAGAAGACAACATAAGTTGTTTCATCGTACAAGTAAAATGTGACAGAACCTCTAATGTCTCTCACAGAGGTTCTGGAAAATGGTCCTCTGTCAATAAGAACATGCAAGTCAATTACTGCAGAGCCTCTGAGATGGCTCACAGAGGGTCTGGGAATTCGTCTTCTGTGAAGATCCTCTCCCAACTGTTTTTCAAAGGTTGTTAGCTGCATGTGCTTCTCACGTGACTAGGACTTTATCGAATTTATTTGGACGGCTTAGATGATTTCACACGTCTAGATCATGTCAGTAAGGTCGTTAGGAACTAGTATAAATAGCGGTTAAGGCCTTTGTATTCAGTGTGCTTCCGAATTGTAATCGTCTTATTTTCAATTGAATGAATTGAAAAACCTTTGAAGCTATTCTCCTGTGTTCATCTTCTTCCTCATATTAACTGTGTGTTGTTGGTTTAATTACTCTGTTCTCTTATTATTGTTTTCGCTGCACTGTAATCGTCCTAGAGTTCATTTAGAGTAATAGATCAATATCAAAGTTGAATTTACAGGTCCAACATTTAGCTTGTACAAAGGAAGATGACCAAAACGTAAATGCCACAAGAAAAATATCTTATTACATATATCTAGCATAACAGTACTAGATGCAGAAAAACTATCAGAATCACAAATCTTGACTTGATTGGAGTTTAACAAGTAGAGATTTCCAACCCTTTTACCAAGTACCAAGGGCTTCTTGGTGAGAGGATCATGCATATAACAATGTGTATCAGAAAAATAAACATGAGACTTATATGTAGAACACAACTTGGATACAGAGAGAAGATTATAATGAAATGAAGAAACATATAGCACATTACTCAAAGTTAACGAATTGGATAGAGTAATGTTTCCAATTGACTCAACAAACAACGTATTACCATTAGGTAAAGAAATTTTATGAGATTTAGGAAGTTTTATGAGAGTGGAGAACACATACTTATGACTACACATATGATCAGACGCACCAGAGTCAATAATCCAAAAACTAGAAATAGGAGTAGTCAAAATTTTACATGCACATGCAGCAAAACCACTTCCTTCTTTCTCTATAACAGAAACAGATGAACTGCTCGAGAATTTATGTCCAGAATTTGAGATAGCAGACTCTTTAATTTTGCAATTGTTAATAAAATTCATGATCTGTTGGTAATCATGATTAGAAATTTTAGCATTCCCTTCAACAGCATCAACAGAAGAAGATCTTCTTGGATTATTGAATTGAAACTCTCTGGAAAATCGATCAGTTTGTAACATTCTGCCTTAATATGCCCTTTCTTCTTACAGTAATTATAAACAAGGTTTCTTTTTGTTTCAGCATTCATGAACACCTTTACTCCTGCAGAATTATTTTTATTTGCCAGCATTGCCATTCCTTCATCATTCAATTTCACAGGGGCAGTAACTTCTCTCTGTTGTTCCTCTTGAATCAACGTCGCATAAGCATCAGCAGTATTAGGAGTAGGCTTTTCATGAAGAATATTACCTCTAACTTGTATGTAACTATCATTCAAACCAAAAAGAATTTGTACTAACTGCTGCCTTTCCATGCGTTTTATCCAAGCTTCTCCTGTAGTACATGTACAATCTGGTAAATCATCAATTGTTGCAAATTCATCCCAAATTTATTTAAATCTAGAGTAATATGTGGTAATTGAATCAGTTCCTTGAGCTATTTGATTCAATTCTTTCTGTAATTGAAAAACTATAACCAGATTTGATTACTCGAACATGTGGTGCAATTGTTTCCAAATAGCGCTTGCTGTTGTGTAATATATCAATCCTTCATAAATTTCTTTAGTCATCGCATTGAGAATCCATGTAATAACAATGGAATTGCATATCTCCCAATCATCATAGCTAGGATCGTCTTCTGCAGGTTTCTTCATTCTCCCATGCACAAAACCTAATTTGTTCTTGATACAAAGTGCTAGAGACATCGTACGCTTCCAAGCTACAAAACTCTTGCCATCGAAAATCTTTGTAACCAGCACCGTTCCAGGATTATCACTCTGACTCAAAAACAAAGGATTCGAATAAGCAGAGGCATTCATGCTCTTATTTGCATTATATGCTTGTTTATCAGTCATATTGGGACTACGAATAGGAAGGAAATGAGAACAGATCTGAAAAAAAAAAACTGAAATTGAATAATGAAAAATGAAAAGAAAGTCAGATTGGATCGTAGAGATCTGATACCATGATAAACGAGAGTAGAGAGTATAAAGAAATTGGAAGTAGAAAGAGATTTGGTATTTTCTGTGTATTGAAAAGAAAGGAGAAAATCTCAATATATACAAGATGAAGACTAAACAGACTAACTATACTAACAAACAAACTAAAAATAATAACAAATTCTAACAATTTACTCAACATTGAAAAACTTGCATACATACATTGTCCCTTTTTTGCATTGTTACGGTACTTTCAACCGATACATGTAAACATTATAAGCAATAATTAATGGCTATATACTATCGACTAAGAAAGGGAAAATAATAACAAAGTGTACACGTAGGAATGAGAAGATGAGTAACAACATGCAGTTAAAAATATGACGATGATTCGTAAAAAAAGAAGATGCCTAAAAGTTTATGGGCAGAAGTTGGCAAGTGAAGTATTTGGATCAAAACAGAAGTGAAGACATGAAAGGTGAAATACAAGATGCTGGAATCAATGAATCAGTAGAGAAGGAAACAATGAATGAAGCAACCATAGATTAGATGATTACAGCTGAGCTAGTACAGGGAGGGACATTAATTGGTCATTAATCCTTATCTAAAAACTGAGCCATTTATTCTTATTTTATTTTTTTATTAAGTTGGAGAATAGAAATTGATTTTGTTTTATGCTTAAAGTTGATAACATTTTGGTTGTAGCAGGATTGAGAGCAACCCATAAAACTTCATTTCTGATGATTTACTCCATGGTGCACCAAAGATGATGTAGACGAATATTATTATTAATGACAGAGTGAGTTAGTATTGAAAAGTCATTTGCACTACTACTTTCCATAAGTAGACTTGTGTTGTGTGAATATTCGATCTGAAAAATCACATTCGCCCTCCATAATTGAAATACTTACAGAAAGGGCATTTTGGTTTTCATTTTGTTAACTCAAAGGCATTTGGGTAATTTACCTGTTTTCTTTATTTTTAATTAAATATTTAAAAACCTATATATAATGTATATACATATACGTATATAAGGAGGTTTCAAGTACAAATCATGTATTTTTTACAAACCAATTATAACCGTTTATTTAGTTTAATAAATATTTGATTTTATTTTGTTTTTAATCTAAAGTCATGATCACAATAATAAACATCTTCCATATATATATTTCGATCATAATTGATCTATCATAATAATTGCCTATAAGTGTACCATATTTGGTGGGGTAGACATGGAGGGACAAAACACACTTGTTACATGTTTGGTGTGTCTTTATCCCACTCCACCCTCGGATCAAGATGGAACAACCTCATTTGTACCAAATACCCTTGAAAAACCCTAAACCTAAACATGACTCACTAGCCAATTTCATCAGATTTAATCCATACCCAGCTATCCATCAGATCAATTCCTCCATCCTATCGATTCATCAAACCGCTTCCTATACGGTCATCGATTATCCATAGCCATCGATTCCTCTCATCAAAGCAACTCCAACCTCAACACCAAAAAAAAAAACACCAAAAACACCAAATATGGTGGGCCCATAAACACTAAAAAAAACTCAACTCCAATCACACTCTAAAAAAACACCAAATTTGTGGACCCTACATTAATATAACATATTTTATTTACTATTTTTAATAACAATATTTATAATTTGTAATAGATATTATAATAATAAATAATTAGTAATTAATTTATTTAATGAAGAAATGTTAAAATAAAAACGATAAAATTTTAATTAATAAATTTTATATTTAAAAAGATTACATTAGTTCAAATAGCACAAACTAAAAAAACACATAAATAATACTAATTCTCCGAGTTAGTATACTCGTCCCACAAATGATCAATTAATGCATTACGTAGTTCAAAGTGAGCATCTTTATCCTTGATCTTTTTGTGTCGAACAATAAACTGTTCAAGTCCACCATTGTTATCGTTCATCATCTCAACTCCCACGTCTTGCACTTCAGTTCGTTCTTCAATCGGTGCATTAATATCACGTTCATCTTCTATGATCATATTATGCATAATGATGCATGAAGTCATTATATCATGCAATATTTCCTTCCTCCATAACCGTGCAGGTCCTGCTACAATTGCAAACCTTGATTGCAATACGGCAAATGCACGTTCTACGTCTTTTCTACATGCTTCTTGTTTCTTTGCAAAATATTAATTTTTAGGGCCACGTAGATCGTGAATAGATTGAACAAGAGTGACCCATTTTGGATATATGCCATCAGCTAAATAATAACCCATATTATATGATTTTCCTTTGATGACATACTTAGCAGGAGGAGCAGTACCTGCTGCAAGATTTGCAAAAAAGATGGGAGGACTCCAACACATTAATGTCATTGTTGGACCCCGGTAAACCAAAATATGCATGACATATCCAAAGATCATAGTCAACTATAGCTTCAAGAATAATACTTGGAGATCTACTACGACCGGAATATTGTCCTCCCCAACCGGGTGGACAATTCTTCCGTTTTCAATGCATAAAATCTAGACTACCTACATTCCTGAAAAACCTCATTGTTTTCCAACTTGGAGTAGTCGTGCCACATCATTAGCATTGGGTGTTTGGAGATAGCAGTCTCCAAACACCTCCACGATGGCATGACAAAACCGCTTCAAAGCTTCTAAAACCGTCGATTGGCCTATTTTAACGTACTCATCTGTAGCATCTGTAGCCACGCCATATGCCAACATTCGAAATACAACAGTAACTTTTTGATAACCGGACAAGCCAAGTTTGCCGCATTCATCCCTTCGTTGGAGAAAGTAGTTGTCATGACTTTGGATAGCATCCAAAATACGAAGAAATAAAGTACGACTCATTCGGAATCGTCGACGAAACATTGACTCAAGAAATCGAGGATTTTCAGAAAAATAATCATTGAAGAGATTGTGATCGGCATTTTTCCAATCATGATTGATAACTATATGGCCATGAATAGAACCACGATAAGATACATGGTTGTTTTGAACATAATTACGGATATAATTATCCACTTCAGACGCTATATTGAATGCCTCGACCATTAGTTCGGCATTAGTATTATCAAAAGCTTCATCGTCTAAATACGAATTATCAGCCATTTGAGTGGTATTTCTCAACAAAGAAGATTGCACATATAGTTGAGATATTTTTTTTATAGCTGTGATTCAAGTTTTATAATGAGAATCAGTGGTGTTGTCAATTCTTACCAGACTTTTCAAAAGAATCTTACCAGACTTTTTAGAAGAATCTTACCGATGTGTTGTCTAATCTGTCTTCATTTGGAGTGAACTGAAAATTTTGTGTATAAATAGGGGGCGAGTCGATAAGCTAAAGCGCACACACATTTTCATTGAGATATTACCAGCCTTTTCATAAAAATGTCTTCAACAATCCGAACTTCATCCTACAAAGATAACGAAGACATACATCTATGTCATTGTTATCTTGATATAACTCAAAATCCAATAATAGGTAGAAACCAATCAAAAGATAAGTTTTGGTCAAGAGTAGAAACTCTTTATCACCAAACTGAACTGTTCGCAACCAATCCTCGACCAAGAAGATCATTGGAAACGAGAATGTCTTGCATTCTAAAAGCTTGCAAAAAATTGATCAATCAAGTTCAAATGAGGGATCCAAGTGGTGCTTCTAAACAAGATATCGTAAGTATTTATTGTTTTAGTTGATTATTGTTTTATTAATTTAAATATAACGTGTATTTTTCATAGATGAACGAAGCGAAAGAGATGTTAAAACTTGACGGATCCTATAAGAAGGGTTTTAAGTTTGATCATGTCTGGGATATCTTGAAAGACTCCGAGAGTTTATCAAATGTCACTGCATCAACTTAGTATCAACGACAAAGTCCTTATCAATTACCTTCTTCCGGTCCTGGTTCATCGTCTGGGAGAGATGTCGGTTTACCGTCGTTGACTATTCACGACGCAGAAGGTACTCAAAGACCAATTGGTGTGAAAAAGGCAAAATCAAGGCTCCAATCTGATAATAAGCTAGAGACCTTAGTCAAGGCTAGTAAAAAATGAGCAAACAAATAGCCAAAAACAATGAAGTTATGATGAGAAGGAATGAGCTTCAAGCTCAGAAAAATGTGATAGAGTTAAGGTTGGCGGATGACAAACATATGTTCACCGATCTAAACTCTATCACTGATCATGTGTGATATGAGTTCATAAAAAATGAGAAAATTCGAATAGCGAGAGAGAGAGAGCGGAACCCCAGGTTCATATGTTTGGACAATGATCGGAATTCGTAGCATCTCAATATCGAGTATCTCAACATCAACAATTTGGAAGAGTTCAAGACCAGGCCGAAGGATCTCGGAACGTAGCAAGAAACTTTAGTCAGTTTATGCCTAGCGGAAACGATTGGACCCTTTAATTTATGTATTTTAATTTTTAAAATTTCTATTAATAAACTATGTTTATGTTTATCCGGTATCATATTTGTGTTATTAATAATTTATTATATATATATATTTACATAATAAATATAAAAACCTAAAAATTAATATTTGTAATTATTTATTTATAATTTATTAAAAAATTATTTATTTAGGAAATTATGGTGGGGACCACCCTTTTGGTGTGAAAGTCTCCCACGGCAAATATGCCGTTCAAAATTCACCACCGGCAAACTTTTGCCGTTTTCACCGGTCGGTTGGATCCAAAAGAACGGCAAAACTAGGGTTTTGTCGTTCGATTGGAGTTGCTCTCAGATCGATTTCTCTTAGTGATTTCTTGTTGTTGTATACAATCGATTCCTCCTCTATGATTCCTTGAACTTGCTATTTCTTCTCGGATCTGCGATTTTTCAATACATGGACCTGTGCTTTTTTTGTTGTTGTGATTCTTGGACCTTAAATCAAATTATAGTGATTGACATGGACCTGCGATTTCTTCTTGAACCTGTTATTTCTTCTCAGACCTGCGATTTTTCAATACATGGACCTGTGCTTTTTTTGTGATTCTTGGACCTTAAATCAAATTACAGTGATTGACATGGACCTGCGATTTCTTCTTGAACCTGTTATTTCTTCTCAGACCTGTGATATCTCATTAGCACTATCTTGTTCATGTTCTAGTTGAAGCGATAGTTGTCTAAAACAGTGATTGACATGGACCTTTCTATCCTTGTTGCCATAACAGAAAGGGAAAGAAAATGATTGAACTAGAATCCTTAAATCAAATTACAGTGATTGAACTAGAAAATCTAGTTTTTTTGCTCTCGATTTTGCCTTCAAATCTAGAGTGCATATTTGAATTTTCATCGGTCTTCAATTCTGCAAAAATTTGAGCTTTCCTGTCACTTCTTGGTTTGGATTTTTCTGAAAAGGGTAAGTTTAGAAGAAGAGAGTCGGTAGTTGAAACACAATCAATTGATTCATCTTGTGTTTTCTTAAAAATATTTAGTAGTGAATTTATGATGTTTTACATTGTTTCTAATTGAATCTAACATCAGACAGTTGAATTATTTGGTAAAAAAACACTAAACAATTCACTAGGCTAAATTGTTCATTTAACTAGTTTTGTCTTCTTCAGTCCACTCCTGACATGTCTTATCAAACGCTAAACTGTCATGTCTTGTCCTATCCCGACTCGTGTTGTCCAGTCATGTATGCATACTAAAAGCTCTAAATATCTCATTATTTCATAATAAAAGCATTGATTATAGTTTGTACTGTTTAGGGGTGAGCAATGTCGGATACCCGGATAAAATTCATGGAACCATTACCGACGGTTCCTTGAATGAAGGAACAGGTTACATAATTCCTTATATTTGTGAACTGGTTCCGACACCAGGTACCCAATGTCTATTTTTTTTTTTAATTTTATCATTTTATACTATAAAAAAGGTAATTATTGTTCTATTACAAAATACCAACGTAAAAAAATAAATAATACAAATGGTAAAAACAAAAAACTAATAATTACATAAATAATTTGATAGAAACTTTTGACAGCAGCAAAACGGTTCCAAAACACTTCACGTCAATACCTAATAGCAACAAAACATCTTATTTAAGCAAAACATCATAGTATGAACCGGTCCCATCAGGTACAAAGCGGTTAACGATTCTAAAAAAATGAGAACCAAAACTAGTACCAATCGGTTTCGTATTTTTGAAACCAGTACTAGAACCAATCACATCAGTTCCAGTTTCAAAACCGACATATCAAAAGCGGTTCCCGTTCCAAAGGCAAGTACCTAGTTTCGATGCTCACCTTTAGTATCGTTTGTAAGAATTATAGGGGTTGTATTTAAAACCTCCTGTATATGTAAATTAAGTGGAATTAATAAATTATAGTAAAATTTTAAATAGAATTAATAATATAATATAGAAAACAACTAATACCCTTGTAAGTTAACAGTTGTTAGTGTAAGGGACCAAATAAAGAAAATCAACAAAGCATAGGACTAAAATTGAACTTTACTCTAACTAAAAGCCTTGTTCATCATTTATATATATCGTCTCCTGCACTCTTCTGTCGTTCTAATAACGTCGTCCTTGCTGCTCTATCAGGTATGTGAAATCCTTTTTCTAGTTAGGGTTTTTAACAAATGTGAGTATGATTGAGTATCGTTGTTGTGGTGATCATTAATGGAACATATTTTGGTTATTTAATACCTGTCAAGGCCATTTACCTAAACATTTATCCGATAAGCTCAGTAAAATTCAACTCTATTGCATACTTATTGGGTAATTTTAGTCTACCAAAATGATATCGTATATAAGAATTTACCTTGTAAACACAAACGGTGGTAAGAGTCATCGCCATCTGTTACCGGGTAAGACTCTCCCTCACTTCGCTCTTATCATTTAAGATTATTGGTCCTTGCTATATTAATCCGGTAGAAGAATGTGACTTGGTAATCGTTTACCTGAATAAGCATTTGGTAAACGGCCCTTAGTGTTATTTTGGTTTTGTTCTGTGAATGTGTTCTTCTGTTTGGGAAATTTTATGAATCAGATTTTTTCGAAATCATCGAATCTGATGCTTACTAATTGTATTGTGAATATTATACGATCAATCTTAAAACGAGTTACAGGTGTCTATTTCTTTTTGTTGCATTAAGGGGCCGTTTCACATACCTCACCTGATGAATATGGTTAGGACCAAGAATCTTAGCCGGTAAGAGCGAGACAAGGACCAAGAGTCTTACCTGGTAAGTGAGAGCGACGACTCTTACCATGGTAAGCAGTAAATTGTTACATGCGATGTCATTCTGGTGGACTAAAATCTTACCCGGTGAGTAAATAATAGTGTTAAATTTTACCGGTAAGCACTTACCGGATAAGTATTTGGTAAACGGCTGTATTGATCTGCAAAGTAGAAATTCAAAAGCCAAACAGTTGTATGTTCTTTTAGTGCATAGTAATTACTAAATCCGATCTAATATTTCAAAAAATAAGTCTGCATTAAAACTTGTACTGTCGATTTATTTGAAAACACGTTGTTGATACTATGTCTATTCTTCTTCTAGCAGATCGTTCATGGTGATATCTATTCGTTTTCGCAGAAAAACTTGTGAAGCTTCGTCACCATCGTCATTGACGGTAACTTTTGATTTGAACCTAATTTTACCACTGTTAGAGATTTGGTTTTGTAGTTATAATCCAATCATCTTTTGTACTTGTTCAGCATCTTGTGGGCAAAGATTTGGTTATTTTTTTCGTAACTGACGAGATTTATTGTTTCATTTGTTGGTTGTTTACTGTGGGAAAATAGTGTTTGAAATTGCATTTTTTTATGTTATTGACCTTGTTTGTTTATCAGAGAATGGATTTGTTACTAGATGGTGTTGTCCAATACATTCTCCCAAAGTTGAGCAATGCCAAGGATGTGGCATCGTGTGATCGTGTCTCTAATGAGTTACCGTAAGAGGCTTTGCTTCCCCCATGGCATCTTCGACAACCTCACAGGCCCTCAAACTCCTGACTCCATCCTGATGCAGATGGTGTCATCAGTTTCTCAATTGGAAGAGCTCTTAGTTTCCTATCGGTTTACGGGCACAGGCCTGGCTTCATGGCTGTTAACCGTGGAATCTTTGTTAAAAAAACTTAAGCTCCATTATCCGGTTGCTGTTGATGAGTGCCTAGATAAACTTGAGTGCATTGGATCTGTAAGGAACTTGAGGTCCTTGTGTCTTTGGCATGTGATAATGCATGTACTCTAAAAATGGAACGTGTTTCAGAAACTGGGAAAATTTCAAATCCGTGGAACGACGTTGAAGGATTCAGTCTTGATGGAGGTTCTTCGTGTAACTCCTAACCTTACTCGACTTGAACTTGGTGGTTGTAAAGGTTTGTTGACCGTTTGTATAGAGCATCTTGAGCCAATTTTATGTTTACTCTTATGATAGTTGCTCACTTACACTCAGAGCTCCAAAGATCCAATACCTTAAAGTTGAAGGCTGTAATTGCATTAGAGCAATTACAGTTTTTTTTAAGTATATAATATACTTTATATACGACAAATACAACAAATAAACTCACACACCCTCCTCACCATTGGTAGAGTTTGAACCTCTGACCTCCTAAGAAGCTAGAGGCTTAAATACCGATAGGCCAAAGGCCCTAATTGGTGTAATTGCATTAGAGTTTACAACATGAATGTAACAACCCACAATTTCCACGTACAGATAATCCATATACACATACTCATAAAACAAAATATAGTATTGTTTACAAAACACGGCCTAACAAAAACTTTCTTGAATACATTTATGAGCAACTAAATTTCATCAATAATTAAATCTTCCCCTTGCCTTTATCTTGCGAAGTATGATGACCTGCAAAACAGGTTAGTCCAACAACTGAGCGTTAGACCTAAGAGGTCTAGTGAGTGTACGTAGCTCATGCAAATAACAAACTATCTAAACTAGCAGTTTATAATCAAACCTGTACAGACATAAGTACTTTATTTATCACATATCCTTTTTCTCTTGCGGTTATACCGCCATTTCATCTCTCTCGCGGTTACACCGTCATTACATATCTCTCGCGGTTACACCGCCATTACATCTCTCTCGCGGTTACACCGCCATTACATCTCTCTCGCGGTTACACCGCCATTACATATCTCTCTCGGTTACACTGCCATTACATCTCTCTCGCGGTTACACCGCCATTACATCTCTCTCTCGGTTCAAATTTATCAATATTCAGCCGGATATGGAAATTCGGTCATCATTGTCCGGATATAGAATCCGGATAAACACTTAAAACCAAAAATATCATAATCCAGACATCTTGAGTGATTTAGACACATCCGGACATCTTGTGGCCGGTTTAAATGAAATCCAGACGATACTTAAGCGGTTTAAGGAGAATTCGGTTGCCTTTTTGAGCGGTTTAAGACAACTCTGGACGTCCCTTGTCCGGTTTAGAGTCATATCCAGACAATACTCAACCAAATTTGAAAGATTCCGGTCAGCGTTTACCCGGTTTAATGTTGAATCCGCACAATATATTTCAAGATCATAATATAACAGATAGCAATAGATTGCATTCAAGTAATCAATTTAGAAGCATAGCACACTCACCTTGAAGGATTGATAATGACCGGATTTGCGACTTAGCTTTCCAATTTTGCTCCCAAATTCTTTTTCTTTCCTAATGTAAGAGTGTGTAAACCTTTCTCTGATAAAACCATATACTATTTATAGAAATTATGGAGAGTTGTGGGGCGGTTCATACCGCTGACTCTCACTTTTCCTTTCAACTTTAAGATAAACTCAAAACACTCCCCTACACACACTCCTACACAAATATATATATAATCCAAAAATCTTAACTCAAAACTCGAAACCCGAATATTACAACATTCCCTCCTTAAAAGAATTCCGTCCTGGAATTCCATTTAAGCAAAAAGGTAGGGATACTTCATTCGCATCTCTAATTTTGATTTCTAAGTGGCATATGGTCCTTTATGATAACGCCACTGAACTTTTACTAACCCAATCTCTTTATTTCGTAGTTTCTTCACCTTATAGTCAGTAATCTGCTCAGGGGTTTCTTCAAAGCACAGTCTTTCATTTACCTTACTTTCGGTTAACGGTACTGCCATATCTGGACTTATTAGACACTTCCTCAAATTCGACACATGAAACGTGTCATGGATTCCACTTAACTCTAAAGGAAGTTCTAGCTTGTAAACCACTTCCCCAACCCTTCCAATGATAGGGAATGGTCTAATGTACCTTGGACTTAACTTTCCTTTCTTACCAAAACGTACCATTCCTTTCCAAGGTAATACCTTTAACATTACTCTATCACCTTCTTGGAATTCAGTCAGCTTCCGACGTTTATCTGCATAACTTATTTGTCTATCTTGCGCTGCCTTCATTCGTTCTCGAATTACTCCTATTTTATCTGCAGTTTGCTGAACTAATTCAGGCTCAGCTAACTGTTTTTCACCAATTTCGTTTCAACACAAAGGAGTTCGACATTTTCGTCCATACAGAACCTCGAAAGGTGCTGCCTGAATACTCGAATGGTAGCTATTGTTGTACGCAAATTCCACCAGAGCTAAATGACTATCCCATGATCCTCCAAAATCAATTACACATGCTCTAAGTATATCTTCTAACGTTTGGATAGTTTGTTCACTTTGTCCATCAGTTTGAGGGTGATAAGTTGTACTTAGCTTAATATGTGAACCAATTTCTCTTTGGAAACTCTTCCAAAGCATAGATGTGAACCGAGGATCTCTATCAGAAACAATTGATAGAGGAACACCATAACGTATCACTATCTCATCAATGTATAGTTTTGCCAATCTCTCCATTGAATATGACTCTTTCATAGGTAAGAAGTGTGCAGATTTAGACAACCGATCTATTATCACCCATATAGCATCATAACCTTTTGATGTTCTCGGTAATTTGGTTATGAAATCCATAGTGATGTGATCCCACTTCCATACTGAAATTTCTAATTATTGCAACTTACCATAAGGGCGTTGGTGTTCCATCTTTACCTGAAGACATGTTAGGCATTGCTCAACATGCCTAGCTATATCTTTCTTCATACCTGGCCACCAATAATGTTGCTTCAAATCCCGATACATTTTATTTGTACCTGGGTGAATTGCAAAACATGACTTATGAGCCTCATCCAAAATACATTTTCTGAGATCACCATAGCATGGTACCCAAATTATGTCCCCAAATTTCCAAAATTCTCTGCCATCTCTTACCAGATCAGATATTAATCCACCCAATCTTTCATGTTTAATCTTGTCTTCCTTCATGGCCTCATGTTGAAACTCTTGTAATTCTTCTTGAATACTTGGTAATAACTCTACTCGTAGAGTTATAGCTTTGATAGTTCCACTCTTCTCTTGTCGGCTTAATGCATCGGCCACTACATTTGCTTTTCCTAGGTGATATAAGATTTCACAATCATAATCGCTTACCAATTCTAACCATCTTCTCTGACGCATATTCAGATCCTTCTGATGGAACAGATGTTGCAAACTCTTATGATCTGTAAAGATTTGACATTTCGTTCCATACAAATAGTGCCTCCATATTTTCAAAGCAAACACTAATGCTGCCAATTCCATATCGTGAGTAGGATACTGCCTTTCATGATCTATTAACTGTCTAGAAGCATAAGCTATTATCTTTCCACGTTGCATTAGTACACAACCCAAACCCATCTTTGACGCATCACTATATACCACAAAATCTTCCATTCCATCTGGCAAAGATAGAATTGGTGCAYTGCATAACTTATCTTTTAACATCTGAAAGGCCTGAGCTTGTGCTTCATCCCACTCATATTTTACATTCTTCTTAGTTAGCTTCGTTAATGGAGTGGCTATACGAGAGAAATCTTGTATAAACTTACGATAATATCCAGCCAATCCAAAAAACTTCTGATTTCAGTTGGAGTCTTTGGGGCTTCTCATCTCTCAATGGCTTCAATTTTCAAAGGATCCACCTTAATGCCTTCTTTTGAAATAATATGTCCCAAAAACTGAACTTCTCGCAGCCAAAATTCACACTTTGACAACTTGGCATACAATTTCTCTTGTTTCAACAATTCCAAAAGTAATCTCAAATGATGTGCATGCTCTTCTTCTGACCGAGAATATATCAGAATATCATTAATGAAGACAATCACAAATTTATCAAGATAGGGACGACACACCCTATTCATCATGTCCATGAAGGCTGCAGGCGCATTTGTGAGTCCAAATGGCATAACCAGAAATTCATAATGACCATAACGTGTACGGAATGCTGTTTTTGACACATCTTCATTCCGAATCTTCAACTGGTGATAATCGGACCGTAAATCAATTTTCGAAAAATAAGTAGCCCCAACCAATTGATCAAATAAATCATCAATTCTTGGGAGACGATACTTATTTTTAATCGTCAGTTTATTTAGCTCCCGGTAATCAATGCACATCCTCATTGATCCATCCTTCTTTTTCATAAAAAGCACCGGCGCACCCCACAAGGAAGTACTTGGTCGAATGAATCTTTTATCCAATAATTCTTTCAACTGAGACATTAACTCTTTTAACTCAGAAGGAGCTAATCTATATGGTGCATGCACAACGGGTGCTGCTCCAGGAAGCAATTCGATCTGAAATTCTATCGTTCGATCCAGAGGTAGACTTATCAAATCTTTCGGAAATACCTCAGGAAATTCCCTCACAACTGGAATATCTTCCATCTTTTCTTTTTCTTTCTTGACATCAATATCATAGGCAAGAAAACTAGTACATCCCTTCCGTACATATTTTCGAGCTTTTAAAACTAAGATAAGACTAGAGTAATCCTTTTTCTGGTAAATCTATATGGATCATTTTCTCATCACATACTATATTGGCTTGTTTTTAGCTAACCAATCCATGCTTATAATTATATCAAATTCCCTTAAAGGCAAAGGAAATAGTTGTATAGGCACCTCACATCCTTCTATACWTWTAAAACATTCATCTATTCTTTCTTTAACCAAAACTTCACTATCGTTTGCTGTTTCCACAATTAAATCCTCACTCAACGCTTTAGATTCTAAATGTGCATAGTTAACAAACGATGGTGACATAAAAGAATGATTTACACCCGAATCAAATAAAACTTTGGCACATACTGAATTAATGAGGAATGTACCTGTTACCACTTCAGGGTGCTCTTCTGCCTCGCCTGTCGTCATCTAAAAGGCTCTCCCTTTTACAGACTCTGCACGTCTTATCTTTCCTCGACCACTTGAATTAACACGATTTTCCATTTGTCCACGACCTGTTGGCACATAACCCGGTCCTCGGCCCCCAGAATATCCAGATCCCCGTCCTCCAATAAAACCAGACCCTCAACCTTTTGCTTGTGGACAATCGACATTTACATGTTGAGATGAGTTATAAGTAAAACACCTCCATGTCATCTGACAATCTCGAGCTATATGCCCTGGTTCCTGACATTTAAAACATACTCGAGATCTTGGTTTAAAAATGCACGCATAATGCGCTATGATGCGCTAAAAAAACGCATCAAAGGGTCTGATGCGTTGCGATTCCATGATGCACTCGCATCACCTACGCATCACACGATGCGTTCATCACTTATGCATCAGCGCATCATGTATGTTGCATTTTTTGGCTCCCTTTTTCAGTTTTTAGTTGGGCTTTTTAGTTGGGCTTCTTAGTTAAGTAAAATATAACGTGAGACTATGAGAGACCTAATAAAATAAGCCGACAGCAAAGAAGTAGAAGTCGCACTGTGAGAGACCTAGCATCGCATATCAATTAAAACGTGACGTGAGTACCCGACAACCAGCAAAGAAGTAGAAAACGAACTTTTTAATATTCTAATACCACTTTTTAACTATTTTATGTTATAAATGAAATATTTTGATAGGTAAGTATTTTTAAGGTAGAAATTGATATGTAGAATTAGTTTATAAATATTTTGTGAATACCAGGCGCATCAGCATCATGCATCACACATCGGCTTCCGGGACCCTTAACGCATCGGACCGCATCGCGCTTTTTAAAACCAAGCTCGAGATTCTGTATTGCAATTTCCCTGATGTATTTTATGACATCAGGTACATGCTTTCTATGCAAACCTTGAAACTGGTCGATTCAAATTTTCCATAAACCTCGGTCTACGAAAATCAGTCATTGTAGCTTCCCCCTTTCTTTTCTCTCCAACCTTTTCTTGTGGTTGTCGGTTAATGTCTTGCTCCAGTATTTCAGCTGCATCAACTGCCGCTTGAAATGTTGTCGGATTCCTGGATATTACATACTTCCGGAGATAAGATTTTAAACCCCAGATGTACTTTCTTACTTTACTGTTCTCCGATACAATATAAGCTTCAACGAACCGGGATTGTTCCATGAAGACTTCTGTGTACTGACGAACTGGCATATTTCCTTGTTCTAAACGAAGGAAATCATCTTCCAACTTTCGTACTGCAGCTTCAGGACAATACTGCATTTTAAACTTAACCACAAATTCTTCCCGTAACATAGTTTTCAAAATATCTGGATCTGAACTTGACAGAACTTCCCACCAGTACAAAGCACTTGATCTCAAACGAGATACAGCAAACATAACTTTGTCCTCTTTTGCACATTTGCTTATTTGCAGACTCAGCTCTATTTCTTTAAGCCAACACATGGCTTTAATAGGATCACGCTCACCAGAAAACTTCGGAGGTTTACAAGAAAGAAACATATTGATATCTCCTCCTTTCTGTACTGAGGACGAAGTAAGGGGTACAGATGTATCAGTTACCGGGGTACTAGCTCCGGCTTCTTCCTGTTGCTCAGATTCCCTTAAAATTTTTGGATGATTTGGAACCGAACGTCCCAACAAATTTACCAAACTCTCTTGAAATTTTCCTAATTCAGCCGCCAACATTTCCTGAGTAATATAGTCGGGGTCAGAAACATTGTGTCCACCCCTTGCTCTTCCTCTACCACGACCAGACATTGAACTTTCTTGGGCCGACAATTCCTGTTCCCCATGAGTTTCTTGTCTAGTACCTCTACCTCTTCCTCGACCCCTACTGCGACTTCGTGTTTCAATCGTCATTACATTTTCCAGGTCTTCCCCTTGAGTCACATTTCTTCTTCCCCGACCTCTTCCATAACCAGTAGAGGTCCTTTCTGATTGATTGAGATTATCTGCCATTTCTCAGTGTATAACTTTTTCTCTACATTTAAATACACATGATTATTCTCATATTCAAAACATAATAGCATATTTATCCTCAAGTTTATCCACAACTCAGATTATATCAATCATATATAATCTATCTTTCTCATAATAGGTTCAGCTATAACATATTCTCATGTTCATAGACCCAGTGAAACCTATTATCATAACTTCCGCACCTCTAGTTTAAGTCTAAGTATTTCGCAAATACCCAGATCCTTTAAACTAAGGCTCTGATACCAACTGTAACAACCCACAATTTTCACGTACAGATAATCCACATACACGTACTCATAAAACAAAATATAGTATTGTTTACAAAACATGGGCTAACAAAAACTTTCTTGAATACATTTATGAGCAACTAAATTTCATTAATAATTAAATCTTCCCCTTGCCTTTATCTTGCAAAGTATGATGACCTGCAAAACAGGTTAGTCCAACAACTGAGCGTTAGACCTAAGAGGTCTAGTGAGTGTACGTAGCTCATGTAAATAACAAACAATCTAAACTAGCAGTTTAGAATCAAACCTGTACAGACATAAGTATTTTATTTATCACATATACTTTTTCTCTTGCGGTTACACCGTCATTTCATCTCTCTCGCGGTTACACCACCATTACATCTCTCTCGCGGTTATACTGCCATTACATCTCTCTCGCGGTTACACCGCCATTACATCTATCTCTTAGTTACACCGCCATTACATCTCTCTCGCGGTTACACCGCCATTACATCTCTCTCTCGGTTCAAAATTTATCAATATTCAGCCGGATATGGAAATCCGGTCATCATTGTCCGGATATAGAATCCGGACAAATACTTAAAACCAAAAATATCATAATCCAGACATTTTGAGTGATTTAGACACATCCGGACATCTTGTAGCCGGTTTAAATGAAATCCGGACGATACTTAAGCGGTTTAAGGAGAATCCGGTTGCCTTTGTGGGCAGTTTAAGACAACTCCGGACGTCCCTTGTCCGGTTTAGAGTCATATCCGGACAATACTCAACCGAATTTGAAAGATTCCAATCAGCGTTTACCCGGTTTAATGTTGAATCCGCACAATATATTTCAAGATCATAATATAACAGATAGCAATAGATTAAATTCAAGTAATCAATTTAGAAGCATAGCACACTCACCTTGAAGGATTGATAATGAC
>NW_020202168.1:28161-39021 GCF_001531365.2 Cynara cardunculus var. scolymus
AAAAAAATGAACAAAATAAAAAATTATGATTGGTTGAATGCGGTTTGCACGGTTTGTACAAATTGAGTGGTTTGCATTTGATCGTTCCCCTATATATATATATATATATATATATATATATATATAATCCAAAAATCTTAACTCGAAATCCGAATATTACAATGAATTGCTTAAAGACTCTTTCCATCAGTAGGTGCGCACATACTGTTAACATGGTGGAGTTGGGGGATAACCTCATGGCTCTAGAGTCCTTATGTGTTAAAGGTTTTCAATGGCATAGCGACGTAATATCCAAAAGTCCTCAACTTGCATGTGTGCACCAACGATCTCGAAGAACCAATCCCCTTTCCGGAAATCGATTTTGTTGACTTCTTCAGCAAAACTCGATCATCTGTTGACATCGTTGGTGGAATGGTTGATGCTCTATGCAACAGCCATATGACTACTATAAAGAATGTGAGTAGTTTCAAAATCTGATTAATTACTTACTTGCTAAACAATTAAAAGAATCTTAATTCATCTTCTTTCTTTCTTTCTTTATTGTCAGGTTGTTATCACCCTTGATAATATCACTATTACATGCTAAAAAGATGACTAGAATGGTCGAGTCGGTGGTGAAAATTAAAGAAGATCAATATCGATGTCAGGACTCATGATATTGATGACGATTTATGCGAGGAAATACACAGGTTTAATTAGATCTCTAGATCGATTGATGTTTTTGTTTTATTACGTTACAATTATTCTTAATTCAAACTGTACAACATTGATTTTATCTAGGGGTTGTGCCATGTGATTGGTAAGGTACAGGACATATTGCCAAATGCATAATTTGATCTTATAATTCTTGAGCTGTGCAAATTTAGATCTAGAATTTGTTGGAGATGGAAGATTTGCTGGTGATGATGAATCCCATTTTGAATATGTAGAATCAAGAAAATGGAGTAATTTCTATGGGGATTTTTTGATCTACATCACTTGCTTGTTGATAAGCTTATTCTTGTGACAACATAACCTCCACAGTTTCATCCTTATCCTTATGAAACATTATATAATCTCATTGAGTAAATTAACATAAATGAACTGTAGGAGTCGGTCGTCATTGTATTAGCCTTTTTATAGTTGAAACGTATCATGTAAAATCGTTCATAAAAAAGCTATATGCATGGGTGAGTATGAGAATGTTATCCGTTAGACAAGGATGATGATTCTTACCTACCAGAGGCATATCAACAATCTTACCATGTGCCGATAATCTTTTGACAGTAAGATAAGTGAGAATCTTAATAGAAAGTGACAAAGAGAGCAAGTAGAAAACTAGGTTATTTTGTATTAAGCCTGTTATACAGATATAAACAGGTATACTATTACTAGGGATAATATATATGATAAATAAAATAAAGAGGTAGACGCATATGTATATAGTGTTGAGTGAATAGTAGGTTAGCTAGGGCAATGGAAGTATTTTAGCCTTGTTCATGCTCCAGGCATTTAGATTGGAAATAGATAGAGTCTGTGTGCCATTGTTGAATACATAAAGCTTGGTGTCTTCATTAGTAGCCAACTTTGGATAAACTCTAGCAGTCATACAAGCAAGTCCTTCTCCACCAAAGCTTTCCACAATCGAATGATCTATCTGTACACACACACACACACATATATATATATATATATATATATATATAATTCGTCACACAAACTTTAATATATATATATAAAAGATTGGAAATTGTGTGTATATGTATGCATGTAAATGTAAATGGAGTATACCAAGCTTCTTAGCGGGATGTTGTGGTGAGGATCCAAATCAAGAAAAGCCCCATAAATGCTTTTGTCCACTTCTTGTGCAATTGAAGACCTGCAATGCAAAACAGTTGAGATATATATAATAGTGTATGTTGTAATATCTGGCTTAAGAGTTACAAAAAGGAAACCAGGTGCTAACTTGCTTTGATCGCTGCACATGAGGACTAGGAACTTATTGGGTCCTTTAAACACTCGAAAGAAAACTGCGGTTCGTTCTGTCAAGTTTTTTGAAGCCAAAACCAGCAAGCCGAAAGGACCTAAACTCCCGCTAACAGAAGCATTCTTTTGTGCACAGAGAAGTTGGGGATCAACCATTTCCGAATTTATTACATCTGCTTCGTTCAGATTTGACAAACTAAATGACACTTCTACATCAGCCTGAAAGCCAAGTTCGGTTATTCGATGGTTAGTACAATGAGCTGTTAGGACAAGGACGAAATAACAAGTGTTATATATGAAAAGGTGGACAACCTAATATACACAAAAAGTAAATCCTTCCCTTTTGAAAAGCATTCTATATTTATTTGAAATGTTAATCTGATACTTTTGAATGGTGTGTATATAAAATGATTAATAGAAGGATTTATATTTATGTTTTATTAGTCTGTCCAACTTTATCGATAGAATTTGTTAGATCTCCCTAAATTAGTTATTTTAACGTCATTAGATATGACATAGTTCTTTCTCATATAAACTTAAAATGTTATTAAATACTTTATTAGGATGATTTAGCGTTCTAAGAAAACCGTTTTTGTTGAAGTGTATTTCAGACCCGTCTATTAGTAATTATCTCAAACGAATTTCACACACCTGTGAAGCTGTGATGCTCGGTATTTCGAGTAGGGTTCTGCCTTTTAGTTCTCTATTCGTGATATTCACTTGTTTTGTTCGTAGTTTCTCGATCTCGTCCACCGGCCACTGTACCAACTGTTTCCGGGTATCGCTAAGCCAAACGCTTCTAGGAAACGACTGAAACAAAATAATTGTTATAGACACAACATGTCATTCATTGCTAGATTTGATCATTTTAGATCATGTTTGTCAAACATAAATTAAATTATTTTTTGAGAAAGTTGGGGTTAATTTGCCATAAACCAGCTGTTTGAGAGCTATTTCAATTAGCGTTTTAACAATCTTCCGAGTTTTTTCCACTTTTTTCTAATTATGACCCTTATATTTTTCAATTATTTTTTCAGCATGTACTTTTAGATCAATTTTATATTGCAATCCAACTTATCAATTTTAGATTAATTTATCGGCTAGTTATCAGGTAACTAAAAGTTAGCGGCATGAAAAAACGATTTACTTGAAGGCCAGACCACCCTTTTTTGACCGCATCCGATCCACTATCGCCTTCATTAACCCATCCCCATAACACTCTTCTCTGTTTTGCGTTATCGTAGAACGATTTCGAGGCGTAAAACCGTCCATAATCATATTGAAGCTGTGTGCTGCTAACCGTGAAATCGTTACCAATGACACCAAATCGATCCGCTTTCGCATCATAATTCCCAATCACATAATATTCCCGACTGTTGTAGCTTGTTTTAAGAACATGCATTGTGTTATTCCCTTGTACCGATGTATCAAGACCTCTTTTCCCATCATTAGCAACAGGATAGAAATCTGGACACTCCCACATACCCGTTTTACTAGAAAAATGCAAAGGTTTTTCGGATCTAGTCCAATTAATACCATCGGTACTACGATACAAAAGCGCGGTTCCGTGACCATCGATCTCGCTTCCAATCACAATCCTCCATTTTCCGTCCGGACCTTTCCAAGCCGTTGATGGATCACGAAACTGGGCCGGATTAATATCGTTGATTGGAGTCAAAATGGGGTTTCCAGACCATTTAATCCAGTGTCTTAAAAGCGGGTCGGAAAGGTTTTTGGGGAAAGCGATGTTTTGAAGCTGGGTGTTGTTGAGGTCTTGGCCGGTGTAGAGAATGATGGGTTTGGCGGCGTTTAGGATGGTGGTTGAACCAGACAAGCAGCCGTTGATGTCGTAAGTAGGTTGGTTTGGGGTGAGAGCGGGTTGGAGAAGAAACCAGTTGATAAGATCATATGAAATGGAATGACCCCATGAAATGTTGCCCCAGAGTGGACCATAAGGGTTGTATTGGTAAAACAGATGGTAAACTCCATTGAAATACATGGGACCTTCAACAAGGATAAATAGTTATAGAAAGATAATATATATATATATATATATATATATATATATATGGAGAAATGAAATATATTGTTTATGGAAATGAGTCTTACCATTAGGATCTTGAATTCATCAACAAGCCCGGATGAGATGAGGAGGACATGTTATAAATCAACACAAAAGAAGTTAATATATGTAGCTTAGCCATCAAATTAAAAGAGTATAATATATAATATGAAAACATGAAAATAGTGGTAGAAACTACAACGAAATTGAGCGAGAGTAGTAAATGGGACTATGCATGTTTCTTAATGAAAAGAAAAAAGGCATGTTTACATAAATGTAATGTAAGTTGAGACTTGAGAGAGAGAGCATATATATATATATATATATATATATAAGTACCATTCATCCAGTTTTTGAGAGGTTGGAAATGGAAAGCAGTTCTGTAAGGCTGCAACTCATCATCTGCATCAACTCTAACACCATTCACAACCATCACCAAACAAACACAAACAACCCATCTTCCCAACCACATCATATCATATATATGTATGTATATTTTATGCGATTGGCCGGGTTGTTTAATTAACTAAAGAGCATATGGGATTATATATATATATATATATATATATATATGAGTAGTACTTGTTGTAATTATAATGAGTCCAAAGGAAGAAGAAAATTGGAATTTTGATTCGGAAAAGTTCCATTCAATAATGATTACACTTCACACTGTTTTGGAAGATGTCGATTGCTTTGATGCTCAATCACTTTATGCATATCAAAAACATCCATTTCTTTAGTGCTTACTTTTTTGTCCCCGAACCATCAAATATTATCATTTTTTATGGATCTGCTTTTATTTATATATATAAAGACAGATAAGCGATCAAATACAAATTATTATAAACCTTACAAACTAATTACAATCAATCACATAAATCCATTTGTTTTCCTTTTTTTTATAAAGGCATAATGGTCAATTGAATTTACAATAGTTATATTTGGTAATTATTTAATATGAATAGATAAGTTTGGTAACAACATAATATTTATATAATATGTATGATATATTGATTAGCACAACATTAACAAAGATTTAATTGAGGTATCCATTAAATTTTTTGAAAACAATCCCACATTTTAAAAAATGTATAATAATTTTATTTAAAAAATCACCACTAATTTCCAATGAAATAGACCCAACTATTCAATGAAACAAAGTGATTTCCAATGAAACATGGTCATATATGATTGCATCAGGTTTATATATATACAATGGTAATAAAACAAATTTATATTCATAAGTATGTATAACAGTTTGTAACAAAACAAGTTCTTATATAACAGCTGTAATGAAAAGGGTTCATAGAACATGTTTTCCCCGTTTTGCCCTTTCATGTATCCAATATGAATTCTTTTTTTTTTACTTTACTTATTTAGTTTGTTTCAATTTTGGTCTTTCATAAAAAAATAGATGAATGTGGTTAGTTTGTAAGGTTTGTATGAAACCGTGGCATTAGACAGAATGAAACTGTTAATGATAAATATGTTAATGATGAAACATATAATGTAATTGTTAATGATGAAATAAAATTATCTAGAAACTATAAAAGGAGTGATATTTTAATAAATGATGAAACAAAAAAATATTCTTTAATCAACAATTATTTTACATTTTTCAAAGATGACAATTTGTATCAACATATTTAATGGATAAATCAATTAAATATTTACTAAAAATGTGCTAGCTAATCAAAGATATAATCCATATTTGTATAAAATTAAAGAATTATCAAACTTATCAATTATTAATTATTAAATATTTATCAAACATAACTATTGTAATCTTAAAAGACCATAATGCTCTTATAAATTAAAAATAAAGAAAAACAAATTGATTGATGTGATTGTTGTTATTAGTCTGTATGGTTTGTATAAATTGAAGCGGTTTGTATTTGAACGCTCCTCTATACACACATGTATGTATGTATATGTATATATATATATATATATATATTATTTGTCATCAGTTGTATATCATTCGAAGGAAACGGTATATACAAAGAGCAAAGGAGGGAGATTCATTTAAAAATCTTGAATATTTTTTAAACCCATGAACCATCTATTTTATATAGTGTTCCTAATTGATGAAGTTAACCTTAAATAATAAATATCATTTATCATGAATATTTATCATATTATTCTTTTTGAATTACTATACAGAATATGTAGTTTTATGGATTTTTAAAATGGTTAGGCATCAATGGTGGGTGGCCTTTTAAGATGGATAAAAGCATTGTAAAGTTATCCTATGTGTTTTCAACGTTTCGAGGGATTTTTTTTTAAAGTTTTTTGGTTGATTACGACAAATTTTTTTGACTTATTAATTGATTTTGAGTGATTTTTTGGATTTATTGGTTAAGATTCCTTACATTTTTAATATTTAGAGCACACCTCAAAGTTTAGATTCACCTTTCATACCTTAAAAAGTTGCGATTACTAAAATTGATTCAACAAATGCACAAAACCCAAGTGGAGCCTTAGATAGATTTTCCCGCCCCTAGTTACCAAATGAATTAGTTGGATAAAAGATGTCACCATATCCTGCTTTTAATAGTAAAAGGAATAATAGAGTACGCATGCGGGAGTCAGTGGCAAGGTGCGGAAAGACACGCAATCTTAATGCTCAATGGCTTATGCATCATTCACCACAAACCTAAGAAAATATATATATATATATATATATATATATATATATATTCAATTTACACCACCACGTCTATTAAGTGTTTTATTAATACTTTCTTTATAAGACCTAAATTTATAAAGCTAAAAAATAAAATGTCATATTTATTTACAAGTGTTACGATAATTTATATCACAATTTTGGATATCATAACAAGTTTTTTGGACATTCTTAAAATAAAATGTGCTATTAACTATTTTAAATGACAATTTTGATAAGTGTCCTATAAATCTATCTTCTTATAAGATTCTTGTGTTTACATGACACTTTTTTTTTTCAAATAATGTCTTATAAAAGAGTTAATACAACATTTTCTTTTATTTTTAAAATGTTCTAAAAAAACTTGTTACAACCTCAAAAAAATGTCTTATAAACTTATTGTAACATTTTTTAATTATGACGTTTTATTTTTTGATCTTATAAATTTAAGTTTTATAAGACAATTTAAGAAATCCTATAAAAACTCAATTTTGTTACGGTGATTGAACAACAGAAAAAGGAGATAGGGCTACATCTTTTGCAAAAATTAGTGATGGTAGCATGTGACAGGTAGCGTTGCACTAGAGGCATGCTTGAGTACGATGTAGAGACTTCATATACGAATGGCAACGGATCGGATTCGAGCCGGTTATTGTTATCTCCGTTTTCGAAACGGATAATTAAAACCGTTCTCATAACCGTCCCGATCCTCGTCGGAGATTATCGGGGATCCCCATCGGGTCCCCGCGGTTTTCTGATCCTTGTTGGGGAACCCTTTAAGAGTAAAAATCCTCTTTTTCTCATTCACCATTGGTTATAATCGAACCCGAGACCGTTCTAAAAAAATTGCAATATGTTAATTTTCACAACTAAAAGTAGATTACAATTTTTTAAATATGTAAATTTAAATGTCTCAAACATAATTGAACCAATTACAAACAATGTATTAGATTACAATATAAAACTAAACAGAAATTCAAACAACATACAACTAAAATAACGATTTCATGATTAGATAAATAAACTAGATTTTTTCGTGAGCCTTATTTGAATTGTGTGGGTGAAAATCTTTTAAATTTTAATGTTACTATTTTCTTTTAATGATATTATATATATGTATATAAATTAAAGTTAATATATATATATATATATACAAACACATATCGGGCGGGCCGGGCCGGTGATCACCGTCTCCGTCCCCATCCCCATTATAATCCTCAAATTTGTCCCCGATAAGATGTCCCTAAACCCAGTCCAAAAGTTTCGATTTTCGGTTTTCACCATCGGTTTCAGTTTTTTTTTGCCATCCCTACCTTCAGAGGAGTTTATGATATGTGGAATCGAAATATGAACAAGGAACAGGCTCAAAGGGGCTTATAGGATTTTCAATCGTTTTTGGCATGTTTTAAAACAATTTTTTAATTTTTGGTTTGCGCTTTTTATGTTGACTTTTGGAAATTTATAAGTTAACCTTCCATCCCACATTGGTAGAGAGTTGATTTCTAGAGAAGCTTATAAGGCTTTCTCTAGTAGTTGGCTTTGAACATGTTAGTGGACTCATGGTGGGGGTCTTGAGTGGAAAGCCCAACACACACGCGCACGGGTGGCCAAGGCCGAGGGCGCAAACGCGGGATTCGCGAAGGTGGTGTGAGGAGGCGTACTTTGCACTTCGCACGCCGCGAATAGAAATTCTTCAGGAGGATTATCAGTTTAATTTGGATAACTATTAATTTTAATTTGAAATAATCCGATTTTTGACTTGGTTTTAGAGATAAAATTCGGTTGAGAATTTTTCTCCCCACCTTCTCCGATTTTGTGGAGATAATCGTGGGCCTCTTCTAGGGTTTCACCCAGTATAAATACTGGGTGAAGCCGTATCATTATTGACATACGAAAATTGTTTTCTTTTCTGATGAAATTCTGCTCCCCACTCCTATTTCTCTCTACGTTTTGCTACATAAACCTGCTCTATATTCGTTGTGATTGTTGTTCACAAACGAAATTCCTACTGCATCAAATCTTGGAACTTTGCGACTAGCAGACTCACAACTTCTATAGAGTGGTCGTATAAAACCTTTAAGGACAGGTTTTCCGTGCAGTTCATCATCCGAATCGACAGAATACTAAACAGGTTGGTTTTATAATTTTCGCATTGTATTTAAATTTCTCATTCACTAAGTGAACACTCTGCTTCTACCCCTTTCTTTCATTGAATCTATCGAGAAGGATAGATCAATCTGTGTGAATTGGCAAGTATTAAGGTTTTTGGTGGGTCTGAATTCAAAAATGTTTAACCTTTTTATTGCAATAATATAATTAAATTTTATAAAGATTAAATCTTTATTTGGTATTCAATTTTCTTATTGGAATTTTTTTTATCAACAATCTTAAAGGTTTTATAATAAATGGATACCGAAAATTATCGTATTCTCAATCAAGACATGATAAAATTGGACAAGTTTGACGGGTCAAGTTACACTCGCTGGGCGGAAAAAGTGAAATTTATGCTCATGGTGTTGAAACTATACTATGTCTTGGACCCAAGTCTCCCTCCCATGCCCGAAGATCCGGTCCCTGAACCAGGACAACAACCGAATCTTCAAAGAATTGTCGATCTACAAAAGCTTAGAATGATTCGCAAGGAAGAGAAAACTCTTGCTTGTGGACACATTAAGAATGTTTTGTTAGATCGTCTGTATGATCTGTATTCCCCGATTACGTGCCCTAGAGAGTTGTGGAATGCCTTGGAATTCAAATACAAGTCACAAGAAGATGGCACCAACAAATATCTTGTGTCTCAGTATTTGAGATTCCAAATGGTTGATGATAAACCTATTCTGGAGCAAGTGCATGAGCTCCAAGTTTTAGTAAACAAATTGAAAATGTTTTCTATTACTATTCCTGAAATTTTCCAAGTAGGGGCAGTGATTGACAAACTGCCTCCATTTTGGAAAGATTTTTTAAAAAAGAATGATGCATAAAACCGAAGATTATTCTTTGGAAGATTTACTAAAACATCTGCGTATTGAAGAAGAGGCWCGTAATCGGGAAAGGAGAGGCAAGTCTGTGATGAATGCCAACAGCATGCAGGCTGGAGGCAAGGGTAAGGGAAGGGCCGGAGGGCCAAAAAAGAAGTCGAACTTGGGTCCACAAAAGAAGAGTTTTAATAGATCAGGCAGTCAATCAAACCCAGGACAGAAGTTCAAGAGGGTCGGAAGATGTCACGTCTGCGGAGAGACGAGACATTATGCCCGTGAGTGCAAGGACCGAAAGTCCGGACCCCCTGCTGCTAATTCTGTTGAGGGGATTCAACACCTTGTGGCGAATCTTCACATGGAAGAGATTGACATGATTTCAAAGGCCGCCACGAGAATTGTAGCTGCAAGAGGTGGATGGTACTTGGACTTTGGAGCCACTGTTCATGTTTGTGACCCTAGGTCCAAGTTCATTGAATATGGACCAGTTAGAGATGGGAAGCAAGTGATTGTTGCAAACAACGGCCGTGCCGATGTCGTTGGAATGGGTACCGTGCTACTGAAGTTCACTTCCGGCAAGACCGTCACTCTCTGAAACATTCTTCACGTACCTTCCATTAACAAAAACTTAGTCTCTGCAAGCAAACTCGATGAAAACGGGTTTGGAATAATATAGAGGCTAGGAAGGTCATGATCTACAAGAGGAATAACTTTATTGGAAAGGGATACTACCAGTTAGGTATGTATCACCTTAATCTGAGTGAAGATAGTTGTGAGGAGGTCGGAACGAGTGAATTAGTAGGAAGTAATGTATTAGCCACGTCTGATAGTGATACAAAATTTTCTATTTCCATGGTTGAAAGCGATGTAGTCCCGGACAATTTTAATAAATTTGCTTCTTTCGATTATTCTGTTTGTTCTATTTCTTTATGGCATAAACGTCTTGCGCATACAAATGTGAAAAATATTGAAAAGACGAATAACAAAGGATTAATCAAAATTGTGATAACCGGATACTGATTATCACATAAGGTAATTAATATGTGATTATCTGATTTAATGATTACGTGATAGCATGATAAATTGATATATTTGATCATGCTGGTATGTGAAAATTATGTGCATAATGTGATTATGTGTATGTACATATGTGGAAGTATATATATATATACATAGTATATGTGCTTGAGATG
>NW_020202169.1:0-13776 GCF_001531365.2 Cynara cardunculus var. scolymus
TTGATCAAAATATTATTTCTTTAAAGCACAATGATCAGATAAAAAATTTATCAAGAAATTTGGCTTTAAGCACAATTAATGAAAGAATGATGTGACAACGATTCGATTATTCAGTATATACGAGAGAAATGATTGAAGATCTGTAAGAACAAGTTTACAGATTCTGATATTCAAAAAATGAATGTATATGTATCAATGTAAAAAAAATATCATAAAACAAAGTTTGAATACAAACGAGTGTTTTATCACCGAAAATGATTTTTGTGTAAGAGACGTGATAATAACATTTTGAAAAACAGCTGAAACAGGTATTGGAGTTATGTATGACGAGAAATTACGCAAGTAAAATCTAAGAAATACCTGTTCAGAAAATATACTCGTTTTCCGAAAACAACTCATTTTCCAAAAACATTTATTGAAATTTTCTAGAGACTCCCCCTAGAAAACAAATTTAAGTAATGAATCAGTTAAGCTCAAAAGAATTAAAAAAATTAAGAAAACATTTTAAGTATGGGTTCTAAACTGAGTGTTTAGAAACCACACTCGGTAAAGCACGGGTCTTGAGCTGAAATGTTCAGAAGCCTCGTTTGGAATAAATTACAACTCCCCCTACATTGTTGTATCACTGAATTGATATTCTGATCAGCACAAATGGGACACACCTACAAAACCAGATTAAGTAGATTTTGGTACCCAAACGAACTTGGGTCCTATTTTGTTAGTATCGGGTTGGGGTATGTGGTAATTTCAAAACCATTTATTTCTATAACATATTTTCTTTTCAGCACTATTAACAAGATGATTATATACAAAATATGACTCATGCCAGTTATTATAATCATACCTGTTCTTACCTTTCCAGTTGTTCTGATAGCTGTTATCTCCATGCCACCTGTTGAACTTTTTGGTATTGACAAAATTAATGGTTCTACATGTTGAGCACATAATCCTTCTCTTGCTAAGATTGATCAGATCATTAGTGGATCTCACAATGCAAGGGAGATTGTTAGTAACAACAGGTGTATAAGATAAAACAGATTTAGACTTATTAACCCAAATGCTTTTAACCTTTGAAGAGTAATTGGGTGATCCAATAACATATCCTTGATAATACTAATTAGAAGAACGAGAATAGTTCTTAGAAACAGTATATTTAGTACTACTTGAATAACTGTTCGAATTGGAACAATCATAAAAGTTAGTTTTACACTGTGATTGAGAACCAGTTAGGCTTTTAGCACACGAAAATTCTTTGACTTTTTGTAAAAGCTGGTCTCTTTCAACAGTAACAAAATCATATTTCTTTTTCAGTTCAGTTCTCATGTTCAATTCAGTTTCAAGGTCTGTCTTTATATCAGACAATTTCTTTTTAGTATCAAAAAACTTACCTTCTAAGTCCGTCTTTGACTTTTCAAAAAATGACCGTTCTTTCTCAAATTCCTTTCTCTCTTCGTCTGGACTTCCCTTCTCATTTTCTGAAGCAATGTCAAGCCATTTCTTTTTCTCAGTAAGCTCTTTGGCAATTGCAGCATTTTTCTTGACAGCGTTTTTCTTTTCAAGAACAAACATTCTCTTCTCTTTATTTAATTCTTTCTTGTTATGAAGAATGTTGTCCGACAATTCCAAATTCTTTCTTTGACATTCTTCTTCATACTCTTTCTTCTCTTTATCAAACTTGKATCRTTYCAAGATGATAACTTGTTCAAAATCTGATATTTGTTTTGAAAGCAAAGTGACATTAAGCTCTAATGTTTTTATCTTGCTTTCAAACATTTTTCTTTCAGCATCAAATCTCTTTTCAGTTTCTAAAACCTTTTCTTTCTCGAAATCCAGTAACTTCTTTACATCAAACAATTCACTTTCAGATCTATGCATTATAGTTGTTAAGTCCTCAATTTGTTTGTTTAACCTAACTGTCTCTTCTTCAGCACAAGTTTTCATCAGATCACTCAGTTTTTCTTGCAAAACTCTCTTTTCTACTTTCTCTCTCTCAAGATAGCCAGTCAGAAGAGTTGTCCATGATATATTCTTATTAAGCGCAGAATATAGTTTATTGTACTTTTCTGTAAGCTCTCTGTAATCTATCTCGTACTGAGCTGCCATTTTTTAAAAAAAATTGATCAGTTATAGGATCTATGCAATTAAATCAGTAAAAAAAATCAGAAACAGTTAAGCTAAAAAAAATAGAAAAACACAAGAACTGATGAGAATTTAGAAAAACGACGAAGAACTGTCAAAAGTCAGTAAAAACAGTCAAAACTGTTGAAAATAGTTAAAAATACTATTCAAAACAGTTAAAGACAGTTAAAACTGATGAAAAATAGTTTACGCGACGGAAAACAATTCAATGATTCTCAAACAGTTAAAAAACACAAACAGAAACAAATAAACGAAATGATCCAAAATTAAAATCTAAACAAAAACTAAACCTCAAAGACTAAAGACACAACAAATATAAGCCTAAAATGAAAATAATTGTCCAAGTCCAAAACAAATTATCCAAGACCAAATTCTGATTCTAGCTCAAATCAAATAACCGACTACAGTAGCAACTTTTCACTATACAGATGTGAAACTTTAAAAAAATTGTTCTATCTACTCTCCAATTGACTGTTGGAACTCAAATGCACGAAAAACTTGCTTTTAAGCAGTCCACACACTCCTCGACCGTTGTTTGTGAAATAAAGACTTTAATCTGTACAAGAAACACATCAACTTCCAACTTCACTTCAAACAAAAACAGTTAAGACAAAAAAACTGTTTTACCAAGAAGCAGTTAGAAGATGAGTGATTTAAAATCTGATCTACACATAGAATAGTACAAACTACATCAGCAGCTGGTCCAAAACAACCAGCAGGCTTCAAATCCTCATTCCACACTTGATCCTCCTTTCCAAGATGAATCTCAGTATCTTCTTTGCAAAATCACTTCAAACAAGAGTTTGTGGTATCAATCAATGTTGTCTTTCCAGTTCCATTGTTAAATGTACCTTCCAATCTTGTGTAATAAACAGTCCTGCATAAACAAAAACAATCTTTAGAAGGATATTACTTTGGATAACAGATAACTCAATGTCACCCTACATATGAACTCAATGAACAGTCCAGCAGAAACTGTGAAGGTCCTAAATGCTGACATTAGAAACCCCTTGTACTTTTCACTGCTTCCACAACAGGGTTGGCTGCCAATACATGAGACTGTGCTCTTATCTCATTCCTCTGTTGATCCAGCAAAAAGATTAGATAAACGAAGAAACAGTAATAGAACTGTCTCTGTAATATGAATTTCCCCACGTAAACAGTAGTTTGATAGATGTTGTAATGAGATTGAGCACTAAATAATCAGCTTCTTATCAATATAACAACTTGAACCTCATCATTTTAGCCACTGTTTAGCAAGACAACTGATTTGGACTCAAATCAACGAATTGAATATCAAACTAACTGCAAACATTCTGCTGTGAATTTCCTTTGTATCTGTCATCTGTTGTCGCATCGACTAGATTTACACAAAAAGGCTACAAAGCTTCTCTTCAGGATAAAAATTGAAAACTTCACTCTCTTGATCACTCTCTTGCTACACTTAGAGCTGAGGATTGTAGACAGTGCTTATCGAGATGGCTAAACAAGATAATTCTAATGCTATGGAAAAATACTGGTGCTGCTTTAATCAGAAAAGTTGCAAGCAACTAACCAAATACGGATACCAGCCAAGCGATTTAAAAAACAAAATTCAAACAAATGATGTATCTCAAACAACCTGTAAACAACCTATAAACTGCTGCCATCCAGGAGAACTTTACAGGATCACAAAGAAATATTGAATTTGATGTATCTAAAAGACAACCTGTAAATGCCTTAAGAAAAATCTACTGACTGCAGTCCCACTTACAGATTCAAACTCATTCTGATCAACTGTGTCTTTATGTCTCTGTGATTCCAAACAGGATGTTGACCAAAACAAAAACCTTATCGAAGCTGTCGAGGTGATCCAGAACTTCAAAATCAAACAGCAACAGCTTGAAAATCACAGAATCTCTACTGCTGTGTTTTGTCAAACCAACAAATCTGATGCTATTGGTGATGAAGCCAAAGTCCTTTCAAAAACATTCTTAGCAAAAATTTGAATAATTCAAATATCCAGAGAGTACGGACAAAGATTATTTCCAAATCATATGAACTACAAATTGGACTGTTGAACAACGAACTTCAAATCCAGACAAGCTTTCGGTTGTGCGATAAACCACAAAATCCGCATAAGTTGTTGATCAATTTGAGTATAAATCGATTAAAAACAGCGTGTGATTTAACCTAAACGATTTAAAAATCCGATGACAAGTCTGTGATAAACTAAACCGAACAAGAAAACAATCCAAAAACGATTACAACCATTGATTCAAACACAATCTCTCAAGCTGCAAGTCTCTTAGGTTGAACTTAACAAAGAATCTGTGAGAGGAAGATGAAAGCAGTTTAAGAGTCTGAGCGATTTAGAAATAGAAAGAGCAATACCTGAGTGATTTACCTATTACACCGGTCAAGGTTTCTGTGATTTACCTCTTATCCGTTCAAGCTTTATGCAAAGAAAATCCTAAATCACTCAAGTGATGAGCAAAGAAATCCCTAAATCGCTCAAATGAGTGCCTAAATCGCTCAAAGATTCTGCGATTTAGCTTAAATCGGATGGAAGCTGTAACAGAATCGATCAAAGCTTTCTGTGAGCAAGTTGAAATATGAGAATCAAGAACCAAATGCATTCAGTGAGCGATTAAGAATCCGGACACTTATCCGGTCAAGAGTTGTGCGAATCCGCTCAAGTTGTGATCGATTTAATCTTGGATGATTCTGCGAGATACCCTTTTACGATGAATTTCTGTCTGATTTAGAAATAAGGATGGTTTTGTGCGATTAAGTCTCCGAATAAGTCTGTCTAATGGAAGATTTAGAATGGGCTTAAGACTATTTGGGACGGACAAACACAAAATAACAAAAAAATTAAAACTAAACAGGATCAAAAACACTGATTTTTAAAAAATTTAGGAACACGAATTTTTTTTAAAAAAAATCACAAAAATCACTACAAACTTGAAATCAAATGATCAAAATGTAAATCTTTGTGTAAAACAAAGATAAACAACAAGTTTAGGCACAAAATGATTACGATTTTAACACAAAAACTCAAAAAAATTGACAAGATTTTGGACCAAAATCAAAAAAAAAAAATAAATAAGAACACAAAGAACTTAAAAAAAATTCCAGAAAAAAATCTTCAAAGATCTTCAAATCTGTTGATCTTTTCTTCTGATTTCTTGCATTTCAGCTCTGATACCAATTGTGTGTCCCACTTTAATGATCAATCTTCAAGAATGCTCTTCAACAATGGCAGATCTAAGATTTAACTTCAAGAACACAAGATGAACTTTGAGAGAGAAAGTCAAACATTCAATGCTTAGTCAACTCTCTATTACGTATAAGATTTACAAATGAGCTCCCTTCTTCTAAGAATTAAAAAGACATCACCCTATTTATAGGGTCAAACTTCTAAACATAGTCAAAGTCAAACCTGTCTAAGAAAAGTCAAACATGATGACTTTTACAATTATAGACAATATTTAGCTTTCAAGACGAATACAATTTAATACTGATTTTCAGTCCTAACAAAAATCATTTTCAAAATGTGTTTTATCTCTAGGAAATCTATTTTATTAACTATGAGATTGATCTATGAATGTTTTGAGAATTTTACTTAAAGTAAGAGGCTCTGGTTAGCTTAACCAGAAGCTCTGGTAGAGGAACTAGAGGAGCTCTGGTTCTCTTGTTTGTGGAAATATTTTCTAAGACTGGTCTTTGGAACCAGAGGTCCAGTGGACTCAAACAGAATGTGGATTTACATATTGAGATGTGAAATTATTTTATTTGAACAATGTTTTGGTAATTTTCACCCTGCAACTACATGGAAAAAGGGATCTCACTTGACCTTTAGGTCTAACCCTCATTTTGTGTTTTCAAATATGTGTTGCAGGAAGTGCAGACTATAATGATAATAATGGAAAAGGAAAATGTGAATTATTTCCTTATATGCTTAGCTATATGCAGATCATATTTGGATATGTTTTGAAGAATAGATGTTATGGATACAAGAGCATGTATTTTGGAATTTTTGAACTGTGTAATTGGTATTATGGCTTCTTATATTATGGACCTTTGTGGGCTTGAACATGTATTCTATGAATGAAATATGTGTTACAGCTAATAACCAAAACGAGTCTTCTTCGGAGATCGTTGTAGTGCCCCTCAGTTGCATTCCTCCTTCTACTTCAAACACTAATCAATTAGTGAATGAAATGTCCTCAACATCTGAACCTTTATTAGTCGCTTAATCTGAGGCTCCTTTAGCAAGTGTCCCTATTAATGAAGAATCTGCAGCTGAAGCCTCATCTTCTGTTCCTGAACATCTATGCTCAGATGATAATCCTCTACCAGCTCAGCGATGGACAAAAGACTATCCTATTCATTAAATGCTTGGTGATCCAAGTGTAGGTATTGAGACTCATCCAGGTCTAGGTAATATTTGTTTTTTTGTCAACTTCCTTTCTTTAGTTGAACCCAAGAAAATCAATGATGCTATCTCATACCCTAGTTAGGTCATTGCCATGTAAGAGGTGCTCGTTGAGTTTGATAGGAACAATGTCTGATACTTTATCCCACGACCATCTGACAAAACTGTGATAGACACTAAATGGGTTTATCGCAACAAGTTTGGTGAAGAAGGTGTGGTAACCCGTAACAATGCTCTTCTTGTTGCTCAGGATTTTAGACAAGAAGAATGAATAGATTATGACGAAACCTTCGCACCAGTGGCTAGACTCAAAGCTATTCGACTTTTCTTAGCCTTTGCTATAGACACTTCAAAGTCTACAAATGGATTGAAAGAGTGCTTTCCTATATGGAAAACTCCAAGATGAAGTTTATGTTGAACAACCTCCGGGGTTTCTTGACCCTAAGTATCCAAACCATGTATATCGTTTGGATAAAGCTCTTTACGGGTTAAAACAGGATCCCCGTGCCTGGTGTGATACCCTCTCCTCGTTTCTCATCTCTGAGAAATTCGTTTGTGGAAAGATTGACTAGACCTTATTTCCTAGGAAAGTTAAAGGTCATAGCATTCTAGTCCGAATATATGTCGATGATATTATTTTTGGTTCCAGTAATGTGACATCCATCATTTTTGGAGCGTCAGGTTAGCACCTTTATAGGGATTCTATGTTTAGAATTATATTTTATTAGGATCTAGTCATGTTGATTAGAATTCATCTGACTTAGTTCCCAAAATATATTTCAGAGAAACTTGTTTCGATGGGTAACTAATAAAGTTAATTTATGTAATGCCAAATATATTAAAAAAATGCTCCAAATATAATAAAGTTGATTTTATAAGTCCAAATTAAAATACAAAAGTCTCATTTGAATGTTCAAATAATTTTACCAAAAAGGTGGAACTTTGATTTAATAATGTTATTTTTATCAATGTTTGGCAAATTGCATTTTTGGTTATAAGTTTAAATGGGACTTATTTTGTTTAAAAGAAAAATAATTTTTTTATTGGACTTGTGCCTTTAGATGCCAGCTCATTTTCTTCTTTAAAATCCACATATAAATACCCCACCTCCTTTGAAAACTCTCATTTCCAATCCTCATAAGCGTTTCCTCTCCCTAATCTCTCTCTCTAAATAAAACCCCCTCTAGCCGATTTCATCATCAAGTATCTTTAGAATCTGTAAATCTTGAAGAATATTCAAGATATCAAGCAAAAGGTATTATACTAAGTTATCTTACCTTTATAAAATAACAAAAATTCTTATTTTTTTACTCCTAATTCTCGTTCTAGTAATTAAAGTTTTTGGAGAACTCAAAAGGGGAAATTATACATCAAAGACATGAAAATGTCTTCAAAATGATGGTAATCTATGATCCACGATCTTCGAACTCTATGAAAGTAGGAGAAAACCACATTGCATGTGGAATTTAATCATGAAGAGATGTATTTTGAAAATTGACAGATTCTGTTAGCAATTGTGTCGACTGTATCTTTCAAAATAAAAGTTCAAATGTTCTGATTTTTCTTCTAAAACTTACTTTGATGAGTTATCTTTCTAATGCAACTGGTCTCACTCAAAAATATTACGTTTTGAGCCTTCAAGTTCTTGATACAAGATTATGGTGCATAAAGAGCATTGCTGACAAAATCTTGCATGCATCTTAAATCGGTCATATCTTCTTCAAAACTCATTCAAAATGGGTGATTCTTTTTCTGGAAGTTAGTCTTAATTGTTAGCTTTAAAATAAAGTTAAAATTACTGAAAAATGATGAGCTTAGACCCCCCAAATGGCCGTTACTCGAAGAATGTGCAATCTGTCTTGGAGACTGTGTCACTCAAGGTTGTAGGGTATTAATGAGTGCCTTTGTTGGACCTTAAATTCAGCATTGATATTGATCTAATACTCTGAATGAACTCTAAGACGATTAAAGTGTAGCGGAAACAATATTAAGAACAAAACAGAGTAAATAAACCAAAAACACATAGTGAAGATGAGCAAGAAGATGAATGAAGGGGAATTGCTTCAAAGGTTTTTCAATTCATTCAATTGAAAAATTGACGATTACAATACAGAAGCACACTGATTACAAAGGCCTTAGCCGCTATTTATACTAGTTCCTAACGACCTTACTGACADGATCTWGAYGCGTGAAATCATCTAAGCCGTCCAAATAAAGTCGATTAAGTCCTAGTCACGTGAGAAGCACATGCAGCTAATAACCATTGAAAAACAGTTGGAAAGAGGATCTTCACAGAAGACGAAATCCGCAGACCCTCTGTGAGCCATCTCAGAGGCTCTGCTGTAATTGACTTGCTTGTTTTTATTGACAGAAGACCATTTTCCAGAACCTCTGTGAGAGACATCAGAGGTTCTGTCATTCTTTACTTGCATGAATATACATCTTATGTCGCTAGTCCTCTGTTGTCTTCTGTGGAAGATATCCTTCTGTCAAGACTTGCAGAATACTTTTTCATACTTTTACAAGAAGTGAATAATAGATCTAACAATCTCCCCCTAAGTATGAAAAAGTAAATTTGGACAAATGGGTGCAAGAATTGACAAATGAATACAAGAGAAGATTAAACTCATCCCCTGAAAAAGAATTACATAAATGAACGAATTGAAAATTTTGAGCAGGCCTATACTATTACAAGAGATTAATCCACAGCAGAGTCTGGATAGTCATCTACGGGAAATTGCATATCAGACTTGATGGTTTTGTAGACTTTGAATATCCATTCTCTGAAGGAGACTTGAACCTTGATCGTTTCTAGAAGGTTGGTCACTTCATCCGCCCTTATATGCCCTCTCTGCACCTCTGTCACCACTAGGTTGAACACCCACTCCAGAGACTCTGTTGAATATTTGTGCGTCTCTTTGGGATCGAAGAACCTTAGAATCTCATCCTTGTCCAGGAACACAAACCCAAAGATGGGATTGTAGACAATGGTGTTGGGATGAAATCTAAGCAGCCAACCTGGTCTGTTCTTTGAAGGGGAAATCTTCAGATCTGGCTGGGCCAACCTCATAGCGATGTCGAAATCTTTCTGGCTGTAGAACTTGACTTGAGCGTGCATTACCTCAATCAGCCTTTTGAGAGAAATCGAATATGTTGACCTCCTCTCCATGTATTTGTTTAATATCTTGTGAAGGAATATTACGTCAAATACACAGAGGTTGTGGAGGTCAGCATCTGTGAAAGTATATAGGTTGTCGTCATCCCTTTTTACCACGTAATGAGTGTATAGCACGGTCTTCTTTAGCATAGTGCACGGAGATATGGTTTCGAGAGAAGTGATCACATGCTCTGAGAAGACCTGCTCTGGTGGCCTGGTGAGTTTCAAGAAGTGGAACTTTGCAATGGCAGAAGGCATTCTTGTAAGCTCTGGGTCATAAGAGGGCTCTATGGCTGAGTAACGCCACCACAGAATCTCCTCAACAGTGGTCACGGGCTCTGTGCGTACCTTCTGCGTAGGAATCTTGCTCATAGATTCAAGGATCTCAGATACCCTCCCCACCGTGGTAGATTCTGGTGTTCTGGATTCTTCTTCTAGTATAGGCCTCTGGGTAGACCCCTCTGGTAGGATAGACTTGACAGTTTCTACCAGAGCGTCAAACGTACCCGTGGACGTTTCCTCTGGTATCTTCGCGAGTTTGGAAGAAGAGCCTTCTCCAACTCTGGGGATTGGGACTCTGCCCTTTCTCGCCTGTGCCTCTGCCAAATACGCCTATAGTGCTCGTACAAGATCCGGGTCATCATACTCTTCTTCATTGATCTCCTTTGGTGATTCAGAGCTTGACCCCTTCTGTGGCGACTCCTCTACTGCTTTACCCTTGCCGTTCCCCTTAGGCTCTGGAGATTTGTCTTTTGAGAATAGGGCAGCAGCAGAGTTCACTATTTTTAGTTGTTTGGCAGAGGTTGTCTTCTTTGGTTCCTCTGTCTTCTTCTCCCCCTCGTAACGATCATGGTCATCGCCTCCTTGATCGTCATGGATTTTAGTGGCCTCTGCCTTGCAAGTAGTAAAGGGAGCCTTCTTCAATCGCCTAAGAACTTTGGAAGCCGCCTTCTCCATTTTTTCTATGACCATCTCAGCATTCACAGAGGCATTGTTGATGTCCATCTATGTGGCCCAATTCATTTTAGAGACGCAGCGATAGATCTCATTTTTGAAGTTGTCACCTTCTTTGACGAGTTGCTTCGTGCAGTCTCTTATAGATTCGTTGCTTGCTCGGGCTTCCTTGAGAAGTTGGCCGGTGTATTTCCGCACGGTCTCTCCAAGTGCTTCAACCATTCATCTAGCTCTCAGGGAGTGGCTAGATGGTTAATGTTAGCCCTGGAGGATTTAGAATCAATGCCATAGGTGACCGCAGAGGAGAACATCCCTTTGATCTCATCCTTGAAGGTAGAATAATCGGTGTAGCCGGCGAAAATGAAGTCTGTAGCAAATTGGGTGGCAACCTCTGTTAATTCTATCTTGAGCTTTTGGATTGAAGAAGGGTTGAGATACAGGGCACTGAAAGCTTCTGTGAGGTTGTCTTTGTTGAGGACAGAGCTCTGAAAGGCTGATACGGTCGCCTTGAGCTCAGAAGTTGTGGAAGTCAGCTCCTTCAGAGCCTCTGTGAGAGATGCAAGAGCCTATGTCGCCGGTTTGGAAGAGAACAAGCGTTTCAACTCATCCATCCTCTTCGTAACTCCTCCTTCGTCACCTAAGTACTCGGGGAACATAGATCACCAACACATGGTGACCTAGTAGCTTCGGAGTGTAAGGCACCCTCAGTGAATGGTTTGTCGATGTCAGTTTGGGGACTTCCACCAGATCCTCCAACATCTCCAATTGGAGAGCCTGCCAGTGTTTTGTCGATGTCGTGCCTAGTAGGTTCAGAGCCTAACTTGGCAGAGGGATCAAGTGGAAACTTTGGGCATTCTAGACCCGCAGTCTCTGTGAATCTCTCGTATGCCTCTGAAGCATAACTTAGTTGTTCACTCAAGTGTGGAGGGGCAACGAATGCCTCTCTGGGTTGTGACGAGTCCTTCGGCGAATGGACTCTTATTGTAAAACCAGCATCCTTTTGAGAGGATGTTGGAGTAGATTGTGGTTCCCGGACAGTGCATTTGACAGAGGACGAAAGAATGTCCTCTGTGACGTTTGCTGGTTTAGGGCTCAACGTGTGCACGCTTTTTTCAATAGGGGTTCCCTCTAGAACAGGGTCCCTAGAAATGTGGGTTGCACTAGGAGGGGGGCTTGGATATGTTCCTTCGGCATCTTTTTCGCCCTCATCTAACTCCAATTCTTCTTCTCCGTCGTCTAGAACGACTTCTGTCCCCAAATCTGCCACCTCTGTAGGTGCTTTAAACTCTTGTGGGATGTGGAAGATTACATCGTGTATTTTCTCTGTTGGGGACTCTACTTGAACAGTCTTGTGCAACCTTCTGCGCTTAGGGCAGCCTCTGCTGGGCTTTCTTAGATTGCAGCCTCTGTGACCTCAACCTCTGCGGGTTGGGCCTTCTTCAATTTCTTCTTTTTCGGCTTTTGCAGAGGACTGCTTGGACCCWCTTCTTCTGCGGGTCTCTTCTTCCCTTTCTTTTTCTCAGAAGATTCGACATCCTTTTGAGTCTTCTTTGTCTTCTTTTGTTTTTGTGGGGGACTTACTACCTTTGGTCTGTCCTCACTCATCTCCCTAGCCTCTGCTGGCTCCTCCCTTCTTCCCTCAACCCTCATTTTTTGCACTCTTTCTCCAATGGGGATACCTATGCGTGGAGGGGTTTCAGGGACCAACTCTGGCCTCCTGTATCCACGTCTGTAGGCTTTCCTATCTCCTCTTCTAAGTATTTGAGCATGGCTTTTGATAAAGGCCTTAGGCTTCTGTACCCTAGCTCATGCTCTGTGGGGTGGAACTCCTTCATTGGATACATCCGCGCATTTGGCTCTGCAGAGGCCAGCTTCTCTGCTATCATATCGCCAAAGACCAAACCAAAGAACCTCTGTAGGATTAGATTTGGATGATTGAGGTCCTCTTTGGTTTTTTGTTTGTGCCTTCACTTTTGATTTCTCACCTCTTTGAGTAGCACACTTCTTTTTTATTAAGCCCACCATATCCTCGAAGATGAGTTATGCATAATCAAGGGGCAGATTGAAGTAGATTCCATATACAATGGAAAGCATGGCATATGAGGCTTGGTCATGACTGCCGACCTTCCTTGTTAGACAGCAATTAACTATCGAAAACAGAGTATTCCAAATTGGGGGAAGGCCTTTCCTTTTGAATTCATTCCTTTTAATGATTTTTGTCTTAGTTGTGTAGGAGTGAAATTCAAGGAATTCAATCAGTTCGGCGTCTGTAGGTGATGGAGCGAAGGTATCCAAATTCAGATTTTTGAAGGAAGGTAGGTGCAAGGCTGTGCGCAGGGTGGTGACATTCAGTTCCATTGGAACAAGTGATTTGACAGTAGGGTGTGAAGCATAACCTACTATGCTTAATCCAGAATTGTCCAGGGTAGTAATATAAGAACTGAGTAAAAATTGGGTAATATATGTTTTTGGGGTAGGTTTAGTTGCCGAGAGAGCATAGTATAAAGGATGRTTGCGAAGGATTTCAATGAGAGGATATGTGAATTCAGGGAAGCCAGATGGTGAGGGAGCGAAATAATAGTTATTGGGTTTCTTTACAAGTACCACTTTCTCATATTGATTTCAAAAGAATGATAGGGCATGAGAAGTGAGTGCCTGTGATTGATTTACCTCGTTGTCACTAGGATTATGTTCAGATTGAGCGGAGGCGGAAGAGCTTGAAGATATAGTTGCAGGTTTGGTCGGAAAGCTTGAGGTTCGTCGGAGTATAAGGAGTAATGTAAAGGTTTACGTTTAGGGGGAATGGGTATTTATAGTGAGGGATTTGAAAGCGAACCGTTTATTAGGAGAAAAAACGTGATGAGTGGCTATAAGGAGAGACGAATCAAAATATGACACGCGGTGTTGGGAAGACGCACATTGATGACGTGCACCCCCGTTTCTGACATGCGCGTGATATGCTTTAACCCTTATCCACAGAACCACGCGCACCATATCAATAATAGAGAACTATAGAAGAGAGTTTTGTCAGAGGCCTAAGGGTAACAGAGCCTCTGTGATATGTGCAGGGCCTTCTAACATGTTACACCTTTATTTACCTAAACGG
>NW_020202169.1:17706-39439 GCF_001531365.2 Cynara cardunculus var. scolymus
GAGGACCATTTTCCAGAACCTCTGTGAGAGACATCAGAGGTTATGTCATTCTTTACTTGCATGAATATACATCTTCTGTCGCTAGTCCTCTGTTGTCTTCTGTGGAAGATATCCTTCTGTCAAGACTTGCAGAATACTTTTTCATACTTTTACAAGAAGTGAATAATAGAGCTAACAGCCTTAAACCCATCCAAAATTCTTGATATTTGGGAAAAATCTGTTTAACTCATTTTTATGGATGATATAAAAAGTTGGACATAAAATGACTTTTGGAAGGTTTCTTTTTACCGTGATTTGTGAGACCAAAAATACCAGAAACAAAATTTATATTCTGTCCCAATATCAGCTTTTGTGCAAAGGACTTTGATATTAAAATATATAATTTATGGGCTGTTTTTAGAACAAATCATAAAAGTATCAACTTTAATTCATAAAAACCCATTGGCCTTACATAAGATATAATTTGACTTTATCTTTATCGAGACTCATTAGGTGATCTAATTATTGGATTTCAGACTGTTTAGGAAGGTTAGGGCGGACATTTAGCGCTTCAAACATCATCTCCTTGGATATTCATCGGCAAACTTGTAAGTTTTCACGGCCCACTTTTAATGTTTTTTGTTTATTTAAACTGGGGGAAAAGCATGAAGTTATGCAAACTATATTGTTATTTATAAAACTGTTGGACTAAAGAACTGTTTAGTCAATATTTGTTTATGCCAGGACTAAAGAACTGTTTAGTCAAAATTTGTTCATGTCATGAAATATTGACGATTTTGCACTATGATATAAATGCTAAATTGATGTACTTGGGAGTATGTTTCCAAATAAAGTCCCTGTCCGTAAACGCTACTTGTTAACTCGGGCATGTCCCCGGGCCGTGGTAATTGTGGATAGCAGCTATTGTGTTGACAGTCCCACCTAGAAAGGGGTGCACATTACCTATGTTTTTCTTAGTCTAATCATGTGGAATTTAGACCACCGCTGAATTAGTACTACTACCAACTGTGGGACCTAAGTGAGTGTATGGGCTACTTATGGTCGTTCGTAAAATAATGGGGCAGATTGCTAAGGAAAGACTCAGTAGCGTCTCAAGTGTTAAACATCGTGGTAGATTTACATTTATTAAGGGCAAAAGTTATATATAGGTTTGCAAGAAATGATTTATGCATTGTAATGTTTTGTGCATRKGAAAACCCGTGAACTCACCAACTCTTTGTAGTTGACTTGTTTTATGTTTCATGCTTTTCAGGATTTAAGTAAGAAATGAAGTTTTTGGGAGCATATTTGTGGCGATACTAATTGTTAGCTTTATTTTGAAGCTAATAATTAACTTGAAAAAGTTTCATGAAACAATCCAGAGCTAGAAGACGAATTGAAGAAGTATCTGCGTCAAAACGTCTAAAGTCTAGAASAYCAGCCTCTGTGCTAAAGAGTCTCGGATAACCAGAGCTTCTGTCAAAGACTACAGAGCTTCTGTGGTAACCAGAGCCTCCGCAAGGCTCTGTAAGGACCAGWGTTCTTGGACTCYAAGTTCCTTGACCCAGAGCCCCTCTGTAAAGACCAGAGCTTCTGTGAATGCTCACAGAGCCTCTGKTGTTGCTAACAGAGCCTCTGTTCTATTTGACAAAAGACTCTCTGGCTGTGCCGTCCTCTGTCATCTTTTAGACGACTATCTTCAGTTTGCTTATTCTGGATAAGGCTATTCTTGTTCTGGATAGCATTAATCTTATCCRGGTTTGGTAGGTTATTGCCTATAAATAGAGTGTTTCAGATAGAGAAAAATGTATTCTAAGAGCACCAAGAGATTTCTCTTTGTAATAGATAGATTCAAAATCATATGAGARTCGATTAGGGTTTCTTGAGAGTTTGTAATCTTTATTTTCAATAATAGAAAAGCAGCCGCTATTTCTCTGTTTAATCTTCTTGTTTACTTACTCTTTCAATCTTCTAGTRYAAATCGTTCTACTGTCAGATCTGGGATATAACACTGATTAAGTTCATTTTTGAAATTTTTGTAAAGAAGTATTCTATCCCATCTTGGTTATGGAAGGTAAACTTGATTTATTTTTGTAAAACTTGAATGGTGTTATTTATTATCTGCCAGTATGCCTCGCTTACCTGTTACATCTCGTGTTTCCGCTTTAACGGGGTGTGACAAGTAATCCCTCTTTATGTTTTTGGTTCGTTGATCGCATGAAGAAAGAATATTAGATGAGTATGATGGGAGAACTAACATATTTTCTAGGTCTCCAGATCAAGCAATCAGATAAAGGTATCTTTATCAGCCAAAATAAGTATGTCTGACATATGCTGAAAAAGTTTGATATATCCAACAGCTCATCTATAAAAACTCCAATGGCTCCTCCTCTCTCTCTAAACAAGAATCCCAACATAAAGCCTGTAAATGTAACTGTTTATAGAGGAATGATCGGCTCCCTGTTGTATCTCACAGCAAGTCGACCAGATATCATGTATTCTACTTGTCTTTATGCACGATATCAATCTGAACCTAAGGAACCCCATCTGATTGATGTAAAATGCATATTCATATACCTAAAGAGAACTCCTAACTTGGGTCTCTGTTAACCCAAGGGTTCAGGTTTTGACCTAATAGGGTATTCGGATAGTGATTTTGCAGGTTGCAAAATTGATAGGAAAAGCAACACTCGAGGTTATCAGCTTCTAGGTGGATAGTTGGTAAGTTGGAGGAGTAAAAAGCAAAATTTTGTGTCCACATCCACTGCTGAAGCTGAATACATTGCCGCTGGAAGCTGCTATGACAAGTCCTTTGGGTGAAAAACCAGCTCAATGATTATGATATTCAGTTATCTAAAATTCCTATCTATTGTGATAGCATCAGTGCTATTGTCATTGCAAAAAGCCATGTTCTTTACTCCAAGACCAAACATATTGAAATCAAATATCATTTTATCAGAGAACATGTTATGAATGGTAATATTGAACTTCACTTTATTCCAACTGACTACCAACTAGTTGACCTTTTACAAGCCTCTTGATGAGATAAGATTCAACATCTTGATCCGTGAACTTGAAATGCTAAACGCTGAGGATTAATTTCAGTAAGTGAAATAATTTAGTGTTCTTATTCTATCACTGAACTCTTGAGTAAATATATCTTCTCTCTAAGGTATGTATACTTATTCTTTTTCTTTAAAACTTAAAACTATCACTGAATCTTTTCATCTTTAGTGATTCAAAAGTTTTTAAAATATTGTTTCAGTGATTCCTTCTATCACTAAACTTTTTTAAGCAAGTATATCTCTCTATGATATACTTATCTTATCTTAAAACGAAAATGATCGCTGAACCTTTCCTTATTCAGTGATTCAAAAGTTTTTAATAGATAGTTTCAGTGTTTCCTCTATCACTAAACCTTTTATGGAAATCTATCTCTCTATGATATTTTCCTTTATTAAAGAAAACCACCACCGAAGCTTTTCTCTTTCAGTGATCAATGTTTTAAAAGATTAACTTTTTTTCAGTGATTCTTCTTATCACTGAACCCTTTCAAAAACCTTTAATATTCTTAAGAATGTTGTTTTTGAATATCTTAAAACTTTTTGTTTTAAAAGAAATGGAAAATGAAACATTTTATGACGACATTTTCATTTAAACGATACGATTTTTTTGAGACATGCGTACCATTCTGACACATGCGACCCATCAATATTCCATTCAATCGTGGATGAGAATGTGCTACTTTATGCATCATTGCACAACTTTAAAGTCGTATTTTCCTCTCTCCTATTTTCATTTCTCTCTCCTCCTACCTATAAATATGAGACTTCTCTCCTTTATGCCTTATGCTTTCAAATACTAAGTCTCACAGATTGATAACTTTTCTTTCTACCTGATTTGTTCTTCTTCTAAGATACTGATGTTAGGTTACTTAAGATCTTGTTCTCTTAAACGACCAACATAAAGATTATTAACACATTCTTTTACTTGGCTATAATCTAAAGTTTCTATACACTTACTTTTCTTGAAAAACCATAATATTTTCTTTTTGGATTTTATAAAAGGAGTTTTATTGTTTCAAAAGTTAATAAGCTCACAACTATATCTTGGATTTCTAATAGATCTGATATTTCTTATTTCTTACTTATAACAGAAATGTCTGCCAAGAACGTGAACTTCTCATTTGACGATATGTCTTTCAAGCGTAATTATCATGTGCCTTTTTTATACATTCTGGCCAACAAGTCCTACTATGAGGAAGCTGCTACATTCCGCAAGAACTTCCATATCTTCTTTGCTATCTCCCATGAACCCATCATGGTGAAGGACGTTCTTCAGCAGTTATGGCTTACTGCTGAAGAATTTCACAATACTGACAAGACTGGTCAACAGGTGGAGAAAATCTCTTTCACCTTCAACAGGATGACTGTCAGTTTCGGAATTGCCATGCTAAGGACCACTTTTCGTCTACCTTAGGGTCTTTATGTCAGCGAACCTTCCACTGAAGATATCATCTCCTGTTTTGATGATATTGCATACGCCTGGCCAACAAAGAAGGATTCTAGCGATCTCCTCAAGTTGCTTTCAAAAATTGAGAAGAACCGCATGTCTGCGGTATGGCAATTCTTGTTTTCCCATTTCATCCAATGTGTTGGAGGCAAAACTGATGGACAGGATCAAGCATCCAAATTTGCTTTGAACATTGGCATCTATGTCATTCGCCAAAGGCCAATTGTTGGTCTCAGCCAGATCTACAAGAGTTTTAGACGAATAGTTTGTAGAAGGAAGGATGAATACAAACACATAAAACTTTCGTATTTAAAAAATATATATCGATAAAGAAAGATCAATACAGATTTTTGCAGATTATATGCAAAAATAGACAAGGTAAAGATAACCTATCCAAAACAATCTTAGTTTACACATAGATATACTTAATAGAAAAAATTTGCTGGAAGATAAAGATAAAAAGAAGTACTTCTTGGGTGAGAACTTTTTAAAATACTTGAGAGGGATTCTAACTTGCTTGAAAATAAGCGTAAGTGTTCTTTTAGATGTGTGTGTATATGCGTGTGTTCTCTGCATGGAGAGAGAAATCATCTATTTATACCAATTGCATTCAATTAATTCAGAAGGATTTGAACACGCTTCCAGATTTCAGAGGAAAGCTTGCCCTTTGCTACAGTGAATAGTATAATTGTCTATTCATGAGCAAACATCCTTTCGTAGAGTTGGTGGGCACTAGAGTCGACTAGTCGTCTCTATAAAGTACTATACTCTAGAAGGGGTATGGGTTTGTCCTTTGTGTGTGGAAGGACAAGACAAAAACAATCTTGCACAACAAGCTTCATTTGATCGTTGAATGCTAGAATAATACTGAAGGTTTCCTCAGCATTCAATAAGGCTTGGGCGGTCTTAGCACATATATTGACCAAGTTGTAATCACTGAAAACCACTTCAAATCACAAATGTGCCAGTCACTAATCTTCAATTTCAGTCTTCCACTTTCACTGAAGGTTCTTTGGAGTGAGTTTTGTTTTCTTGAACTATCGTTGTCGCTGTAGGATTTACAATACATGTTTCAGCGATCACTGAACATACTCAGTGATGATCGTTGGAACTGAAAGAACAGAAACATAATACTTCGAATGTTAAAAGGGATAATCATAAAATCAACGAGGGAGAGGATCAACACCAATCAACTTTTCCGGCGTAATCTTTCAAGATCTGGTGCTGAAGCTAAACAAGCACCAAAGGGAGAAGGTAGTACCTTACACCAGGTTCTTATCCATGGTGTTTGCTAAGATATTTAGTAACAAGTACTCCACAGAAGGCAACCTTCCCATCTGCAAGCTTGGATCCAGAATCTTGGATCATAAGCTGAGAATTGAAGACGTTGAATTATCCTCCATTGTGCCTGCATATCCTTCTTCATCTTCTTCAGTTGTGCCGGTATGTCCCTCTTCCATTGCTCAGGTGGTCAAGACTAAGGAAAAACCCCCAAGGTCTATCCCAACCACCACCTCCCTCTCTTCTAAAAGAACCTCCTCATAAACCACTCTTGGTTCTCCATCGAGAGCCAAGAAAGCAAAAAAGGGGATAACCACATCTTTCACAGTTACCTCTCAAAAGGTTCCAGCTATTGAAACTAGCCTTAACCCCGAGTACATTCCAGAGTCTGATCTAGCTGTTCACGATCTTCTTCGATGAAGGACGGTGCAGGTGTTGGTACTGGCTATTAGAGAATTGCCAGTATCTATTGCACCAGCTCAATATGCTTTGCAAGATGGTATTTCGCTTCATCGGCCTTACTGTTTAAAGTAGAGATGGCCTCAGCGTTGGCGCACACAACTGCTTGCATCGAGGAAAGCTGTTCTTTGACCTCTTTAACATCAGCTTTGACAGCTGAAAGGTCAGGAGAGACTTCATCCCTGAGAGGCATGCCCTTATGGACTACATTCATTTTGATAAGGACAGACTCCACAACAAGGAGAATAAGCTTTACATCATCAGCCATGTTGTATTCTTCTTCCATCACTGGCGTTTCTTTGGAAGGACATGAAAATGAAAAAGTTTGAGCATAAGATAGCTTCGGGATAGAATAAATGAAAGGGTAGGATGGAGGTGTACCAGAGGGTTCATCTTCAACATCTGAAAGATTGATGTTGGTTCGCTCCAGGTTGCCTTCGAGAGGATAGGCGACCATATGTTGAGATGCGTCGAGAGGAGCAATCTCAGGTCCTGTGGTTGGTGCTTCATCATCAGGGAGGAAAATCGTTGATGAATCATAAGCATGTATCAAAATCGCTGATGAATACTAAGCATGTATCAAAACCAAGTAAGGAGGAGAGGAGAAAATGGCTGATACTGATGGACGTGGGTGTTCAGCAGTAACAATGCTAATATTCACACCATCAGTGATTTGGGTCACTGAGGCGATTAGGATCGGAGCCACAGGTACGATAGTGATTGTAGAAATCACTAAATATATGGGAATGGATGATGCTAAAGGTGCCTCAGGGATAAGGCAAGTTTCAATAGCTGAAACTTTTTGAGAGGTCACAGCCAGAGACGTGTGTATCCCCTTTTTGGCTTTTTGGCCCTCGATGGAGAACCAAGAGTGGGTTGAGAAGATGGACGTTTGGAATAAAGGGAGGTGGTGGTTAGGATAGACTTCGGGGGTTTTTCTTTGTCTTGACCACCTGAGAATGAGAAGAAGGAAGTACAGGCACAACTAGAGAAAATGAAGAAATAGGTTGCACAATAGAAGAAAGTGCAATATCTTCATTTCTCAGCTTATAATCAAGATTCCTAGATCCAAGCTTACAGATAGGGAGATTACCTTTTGTCGAGTACTTGTTGCCAAAGATTTTGGCAAACACCATGGAGAGAAATCTGGTGTAGGGTACTACCTTATCCTTCTGGCGCTTGTTTAGCTTCAGCACTAGGTCATCGAAGATCACAGCCACAAAGTTGATCGGGCACTGGCGGATGACAGAAACGCCAATGTTGAGCACGAACCTGAAGGCTTGGTCTTGGACCCCAATCTTGCCTCACATACACTAATTGAAATGGGAAAACAAGTACTGCCACACCACAGACATGCGGTTCCTCTCAGTCTTCGATATCGACTTGAGGAGTTCGCTGGAGACCTTCTTCATTGGCCAGCCGTAGCCAATATCATCAAGGTTGACAATGATGATTTTGGTAGAAGGATCACTGATGAAGGGACCATTGGGAAAGTGAAGGGTGTGCCTTAGCGTTGTAACGCCAAAGCTGACGGTCTTGCGGTTGAAGGTGAAGGAGATTTTTCCACCTGGTGACCGTGCTTGTTAGTATCTTGAACGACTTCAGCAGTTAGCAAGAACTGTTGAAGGGCTTCCTTCACCATGAAAGGTTTATGGGTGAGAGCATATGAAATGGGAGAGTTCTTGAGGAAGGTAGAGGCTTCCTCGTAGTAGGATTTGTTCGCGGGAATGTCCAACAAGGCCACATGATTGTTTGGCTTGAAGGACACGTCTTCGATGGAAAAGTTCACATTCTTAGCAGCCATTTTCTATTATAGATAATAAATAATAAATAGCAGGTTCGTTAGTAGTCCAAGATAATAATGTGAACTTTTAAGTTTTATAACAATAAAACTTCTTTTGAAAAATCCACAAATAAAATATTAGGGTTTTTCAAGAAGAATAAGTGTTTCAAAACTTTAGGTTATAACCAAGTAGGAGAATGTGTTAATAATATTTATGCTTGTAGTTTAAGAGAACAAGTTCTTATAGACAAGCAATAGTTTCATAAAAGAAGAAGAACAAATCAAGAATAAAAGAAAGAGTATCAACCATAGAGATTTAGAAGAAAAAGGTCGAAGGGTTTTTGAGCGTTCTTAGTTCTTACTTCTTACTTGCAAATTTGGTTGGCAAAGGTTCGACTTGAGATTTTGAAAGCGTAAGAGAAAAATGAGAGGAGAAGTCTCATATTTATAGGTAGGAGGAAAGAGAAATAGAATTAGGAGAGAAGAAAATACGACTGTTAAGGATGTGCAATGATGAAAAAGTAGCACGTTCTCATCCACGATTGGATGGAATTTTGAGCAGTCATATGTGTCAGAACGGTACGCGCGTCTCAAAACAAAATCGTATTGGTAAAAGAAAATGTCATCATAAAAATGGTTCATTTTTTTTCTTTTAAAACAAAAAGGTTTTAAGAAATTCAAGAGCCACTTTCTTAAAAATATGAAAGGGTTTTGAAAATGTTCAGTGTTAAGAAGAATCACTGAATGAAAAGACCTTTTAAAACATTTGATCACTGAAGTAGAAAAGCTTCAGTGATGGTTTTGTTTTAAGAAAGGAGAATATCGTAGACAGAAATTTCCATAAAAGATACAGTGATTAGAGAAACACTAAAACTATCTTTTAAAAACTTTTGAATCACTGAATGAAGAAAGATTCAGCGATCATTTTTATTTTCAGATAAGATAAGTATATTAGAGAGATATACTTAATTAAAAATGTTCACTGATAGAATGAATCACTAAAATAAACTTTTAAAACGTTTTGATCACTAAAGGAGAAAAACTTCAGTGATAGTTTTAAGTTTTAAAATAAGAAGAAAGAGTATACATACCTTAGAGAGAAGAGATATATTTACTCAAGAGTTTAGTGGTAGAATGAGATCAATGAATCATTTCACTTACTGATTGATGCATATAGCTAAAAAAAATTAATCCTCAACATTTAGTATTTCAAGTTCGCTGATCAAGATGTTAAATCTTTTCTCATCGAGAGGCTTCGTGAAAAGGTCAGCGAGTTGGTAATCAGTGGAAATCAATTGAATTTTAATATTACCATCCATAACATGATCTCTGATAAAATGATATCGGATCTCAATATGTTTGGTCTTGGAATGAAGAACAGGGTTGTTTGCAATCGTACTAGCACTAGTGCTATCACAATATACAACAATCTTTGGAAAACTGAAGATCATAGTTGTTGAGCTAGTTTTTCATCCAAAGGACTTAGGCACTAAAAGTTTCTGTGGTATCTTATTTTCTCTGCCTCGATACAATAAACAGAAGCCCCTTAAATAGGGGAAGAAACCTATGTATACCCTATCACTAAATTAGGAATAGATCTGTCTAATAATTACAGATAATTGTAAACATTACAAAGTTGTCAAAACTAGTCCCTGTAAATATGTTGGCTAAGACTCCCCCGCAGTCTGAGTGGGCAGTGGACAGACGCTCAAACTGGACCTGAAAGACTGAAACAGTTGTCTGGAGAGGCTATTTGTAAAGATATCAGCATACTGGAGAGATGAAGGGACATGCAGAACACGAGGATGACCAACTTTAACCTTTTCCCGCACGAAGTGGATATCAATCTCAATGTGTTTAGTTCGCTGATGCTGAACTGGATTATTTGATAGATAGACTGCAGAAACATTATCACAGTAGACAACGGAGGCCTGTCTCAAAGGAATATGCAGCTCTAGTAATAAATTTCGAATCCAAGTGGCCTCGGCCACAGCATTGGCGACACCCCGATATTCTGCTTCAGCACTAGAACGAGAGACAGTAGGCTGTCGTTTCGATGACCATGATATTAAATTATCTCCAAGAAACACGCAGTACCCCCCAATCGGCGTCCGAGTATGCAGTCAAAGAATGATAATTGGACCTGACAATCCGAATCCCATAATCAAGTGTCCCTTGTAAGTATCGAAGAATACGCTTCAGGAAAGCATAATGCGGATCACGTGGTTCATGCATGAATAAACACACCTGCTGTACCACATAAGAAGTATCTGGTCGGGTGAAAGTTAGATACTGTAAAGCGCCAGCCAAACTCCGATATAAAGTAGGATCCGAAAACAAGTCTCCATCTGTGGCACTCAATTTTGCAGAAAGATCGACAGGTGTAGTGCAAGGTTTACAAGAAGACATCGAGGCCCGAGAGATGATTTCTTTTGCATACTGTGACTGATCTAAGAATAACCCATGAGAGTTGCAGGTGACCTGAAGCCCCAAAAAATGATGCAATTGACCCAAGTCTGTCATAGCAAACTCTCGTGAGAGTTTGTTAATAATCTCCTGCAAGAACGTGTCTGAAGAAGCCGTGAGATAGATATGTTGTGTGAGAACCCCTGCTATAGATGAAAAGAGAATTATCACAAGCACTGGTGCGGAAGCCCTGCGATAAGATATATGTTGCAAACTGAGTGTACCAGGCCCGAGGGGCCTGTTTAAGGGCATACAACGACTTGTTCAACCTGCAGACATATGAGGGGTATCGTTTATCAACAAAGCCCGGTGGTTGATGCATAAAGACTGTTTCATTCAAATATCCGTGAAAAAACACGTTTTTAACATCAAGCTAATGAATGGGCCACGAACGGGAAACAACAACTGATAGCACAGTGTGTATGGTAGCCGGTTTAACAACCGGACTAAAAGTCTCATCACAATCAATACCTACGGTTTGAGACTTCCCGTTTACAACTAACCGAGCCTTATATCGTTCTAGAGAGCCATCAGATTTTTAAATTTGTGGCGAAATAACCACATGCAACGAATGACCGGTTTATCAATCGGACAAGGCACCAACTCCCATGTATCATTAACCTATAACGCACGAAATTCTGTTTGCATAGCATGCAACCAATGAGGGTCGGTAAAGGCTTTGGAGTAGGAGGTGGGTACAGGAGAGATAGTTGTGGAAATTAGCGTGTGTTTGGCTTTTGAACGAGTGGTCATGGGATGATTATTGTTGCCAGTCAGGGCTGATGAGGCAGCCTGGGATGGGATAGGAGGTATAGAGGCTGGTGGAGTTGGTGTGGGTAACGGGGCCGATGGTCGGGGATGATGGGTATAGGTAAATTGAAAAGGTGAGGTCGAATGTGGGGGAGGCTGGGTCGGTTTAGGTGTGGGTCGAGCAATGGGCCTGGTGAAAGTGAAACCGTGTGGTAGATCATCAAGGAAATTGTAGTTGGTATTAGGTGTGGGTATGGTGTATGGAAAGGTGTTCTCGTCAAAAGTAACGTGACGAGAAATAGTGACTTTTYCCGTGGTAGGATCAAAGCATCGATATCCTCTAAAATCGGGAGGATATCCTAGAAAGATGCAACAGACGGAGCGGGTATGTAACTTATGGGGTTGAGTGGCGGATGAATTTGTGTAGCATGCGCTCCCAAAAACACGTAGGTGATCATAGGTTGGGTGGCGGAGATATAAGGCAAATGTAGGGGTAAAAAAGTTAAGGCGTTTTGTAGGTAGAATATTGTGAAGATAGGCGGCTGTATGCAAGGCTTCCACCGAGAAGGTAGGAAGAAGATGGGCATGAATAAGTAAAGCATGAATGATATCATTGAGGCGTCGAATCATACGTTCAGCCCGGCTGTTCTGGGAAGATGTTTGCGGGCAAGAAAACCGAAACAAGAGGCCGTGCTGTTGGGCAAAGTCCTTAAAAGCATGGTTGTCAAATTCACCACCCAAGTCACATTGGAATGTTTTAATATGACGGTTAAATTGGGTGAGAATCATTCTATGAAATTTGGTAAAGGTTGGGAAGGTTTCTAATTTATATTTAAGTGGGTATACCCATATAAAGTGTGAAAAGTTGTCAATAAAGACCATGTAATATTTATATCTGGTTGTACTGGCAATGGGTGAAGTCCACAAGTCATAATGAATGATATCAAACGGGGTAAAGGTAAAAGAATTAGATTCATAAAATGGTAAACGTTTGTTGTTGGACAATTGACAAGAATTGCAAACAATGGAAGCATGATTTTTATTACATGAAAAATTAAAACGATGACTAAGAAGGTCTAAGACTTGAGCGCCAGGATGTCCAAGTCGATCATGCCAAGGTAAGGAGGTAGATGTGAGTGAGCAGGCTTAAGGCGGAAGTGTTGGTGGCGTAACTGGATAAAGATTGCTCGTGCTATTGTGGTGGGACAGGAGACGTCCGATTTTGAGGTCCTTCAATGAAAAACCAAAGGGATCGAAGTCAATAGAAACATTATTGTCACGGGTAAACTTACGAACAGACAAAAGGTTTTTGATGATTTGTGGACTATAAAGAATATTTGGTAAAATATAGTTACGGTTGTATATGGGAAGAAAACCAGTACCGGACCCTGCAATAGGTAAAACATTGCCATTACCAACAAGAATTTTCGTGTGAACAAGAATAGAATTAGGATGTTGGATCATACCTCGGTTGTCAGTGACATGTTGCTCAGCACCGGTGTCGAAGTAGTTGTTGGGATCCGTGTAGTTCAACTACATGGTATTAAAGGCATCACTTAAATCAGAAGGATTCAATGCGTCAAACCCGGTGAAAACTGGGTGTTGGGTGCTGCCAAAGTGACCCGGAGGAGGGAAGCCTGCATAGTTAGCCGATGGGGTCATGGACGGGTATTGTGGTGGTTGATTGGGTTTCCATGTGGTTTGTGTAGGGTAAGGGCAAGGTGGAGTGTTCCACCAAGCCCATTGGGGGTAAGAGTTATTCTGAAATGCCCAATTAGATTGAGAGTTTCGGTTCCCATGTCCATGTCCTCGGCCCCGGTATTGCTGCGCGCAACCCCTGCCTCTGCCACGGTATTGAGACTATGGCTGTTGAGAGGTATTGCTGCTGTTCGGAGCGGACTGCTGTTGGATCAGAGTAGGGGCAGGAGCTGCGGGAGTGACAAGAACTGATGAGGATTGTTGTTTCCGGGCTTCAAGACGTATCACCTCGTCGGTAAGCATGGTACGGGCCAGATCCCAATCGGCATCCTGGGAGTTGATCAACGATGYTGTAGTATCAAATTCGGGGGATAAACCTCGAACAAGCTGTAATACAAGACGCTTCTCGGGAAYCGGTTGGCCAACATCAACTAGCTGGTTGGCCAAATCTTTGAGTTGTTGACAATAATCTTCCACCGAATTACAGGCAGCAAGCGTGAGATTGACAAATCGGGTTTCCAGGGTTGCGGCTTTGGCTTGCTTGTTGCTCAAGAAAATCTTTTCAAGTTTGAGCCAGATGGTTCGTGTAGATGCTTCAGTGTCAAGAACTCGAACAAGAAGATCGTCAGAAATTGTACTGTAGATCCATTGAGAAACAATGGCATCTAACTCCTTCCAAGATTCATAAGAGGGATCTGTGTTGGCTGGGGCAGGTGTATCATTGAGATGATCCAAGACTTTGTAGGCGATGGCGTGAAACCTAAAGAGTTTCACCCAAGAGGAGTATGTAACTTTAGACCCGTCTAACGTGCGGATCTTGGTCTGAATGTTTGAAACCGAATAGGCGGGGTGGAGAGATTCGGCAGAAGAACTGCTTTCAGGTTTGTCATCTGACTTTGTCATGGTGTTAGATCAGAATCGAAGGGTTGGGATGAGAAGAAGATGGAAAAAAATCGGACGGTAGGGTAAAAAGAGTCAGAACCATAGTACTGATACCAAAAAGTTTATGTGGTATCTTATTTTCATTGCCTCGATACAATAAACATGAGCCCCTTAAATAGGGGAAGAAACCTATGTATACCCTACCGCTAAATTAGGAAAAGATCTGTCTAATAATTACAGATAATTGTAAACATTACAAAGTTGTCAAAACTAGTCCCTGTAAATATGTTGGCTAAGACAACAACTTCTAGTGGCAACGTATTCAGCTTTATCGGTTGATGTGGACATTGAGTTTTGCTTTTTTTTTTGTCCAGCTCACCAACTTTTCACCTAGAAGCTAACAGCCTCCAGTGGTGCTTTTCCATTCAATTTTGTAACCTGCAAAATCACTATCCGAGTAACCTATTAGGTCAAAACCTAAACCATTAGGGTACCACAGACCCAAATTAGGAGTTCCTTTCAGGTATCCGAAAATGCGTTTTACAGCAATCAGATGGGATTCCTTAGGTTCAGATTGATATCGTGCACATAAGCAATTAGAATATATGATTTATGGTCGACTACCTGTAAGATACAGAAGGAAGCCGATATTTCCTCTATAAACAGTTAGGTTTACAGGCTTTCCATTTGGATTCTTGTTCAGATAAAAAGGAGGACCCATAGGAGTTTTCGTAGATTTGTTGTTAGAGAGATCAAACTTTTTCAGCATATCACGGACATACTTACTTTGACTGATAAAGATACCTTTATCGAATTGCTTGATCTGGAGACCTAAAAAGAAGGTTAGTTATCCCATCATACTCATCTGGTATTTTTTTTCTTCTTGCGATCAACGAACCGAAAACATAAAGAGGGATTACTGGAACCAAAAATAATACCATAGACATATATTTGGACTAGAATGATATGAGCTTCAACTTTCCTAAGAAATAAGGTATGGTCAATCTTTCCACAGACGAATTTCTCAAAGATGAGAAACGAGGAGAGGGTATCATACCAGGCATGGGGAGCCTGTTTTAACCCATAAAGACCTTTATCCAAACGATAGACAAATTAGTCTCATACCTCCTTAAGGCATTCCGATATTGCACCATTTCATCCAAAATTTCTAGAGCACTTATCAAAAGAAACCTTTCTCTCGGACTCATTCTTTCACGTTCTGCCACTTTGTCATCAGTAGCTTTAATTCTTTCAAGAGCTTTGTTCACTATCTTTATCATCCCGTCACAGTACGTGTTCAGCTCGCTGAATATCATAAATCTCTTAGCTCTATCAGCACCATCATAGATAACACCAAACTCAGGATCTTCAAGTATCAGAAACAGAGGGTAGCCTTCAATGTCATCACGGTCTTGGTTAGGTCTCTTTAAGTTTATCTTTTGATTTCTTTTGAAGCCCATCTGTACATCGATAACCGAAGACATCTTGACATGACTCTTAAGATATCTCTTGATCGCTTCAAGGCCAAGAACCACTCCTTCCCTTCTAACTGTCAGATCATGAATCTCATGGTATAAATGCTCCAAATCTTCAAGATAGAGGTTCGAAAAATCAGCTTCACTGAACGTCCAGATACGACCATCTTGTCTCGTGACCGTGAATACTGGATACGAGACTCATACAAGTTTGTTGACATCAATACTCTTGATTGAAACAATTTGGTGTGTGGTGCGTACTTGACTTATTAACTAGCGCTTTGCTTTAAGGAAATGCTTGTACTCGATATAATATTCACGTGTTTCCTTGTAAATACCGAGTATATTATCCCTGCTCAGTGCTTTCCAATGACGTACGAAGACGGAAAAGTAGATGTCTTCGAGATATGATTCTCTAATTCAAGCCGTGTCAGACACTAGGACATTGGTGCGTATAGCAAATGATACATAGTTCAAAGTCAAAGAATTTGTCCCTTGATTCATCAAGGTACCGCCCTAGTGGTATCAGATGCACCTTGAGACCCTGCAGTAGGAGGTTCAGGAGAGAATTGATGATCAGATTGGAATGGGAATATTGGATCATCTTCGTCGATGTCTACTTCAAAGTCAAAGAATTTGTCCCTTGATTCATCAATATTATCTATATCAGCACCATAATCCTGAACTCCTCCCACTTCTCTTGAAGAAACATCATTAAAAACCACGTTTGCAGACAGATCCAGAAGCAACCTTGTTTCTACAGTGGAGACCGCCGGCTTTTCAACCATTGGCTCGATCACTTGATCTGCCGCTACAGCCATCTCCTAGCATGTAGTCCGTTCACTTATACGAACTTGAACTGTACTTTCTTCTCTAATCTCTTCAGGTTCAGACTTCTCAGAAACACCTGAAACACCCATCGAAGACTCAGCCAGCCTCTGCCTTTTGTTCTCCCCCTCATGTTGATCAGGATCGTCCTGATCATCATGCCTTCTTTTAAGAGAGGTGGCTTGAGCTCGAGATGTATTCTTTAAGGCTGATACCTGTTCAAAGAGGGCATCAATAGAATTCTTCATTTGAGAAATTACTTTGGTGAATGAAGGGATTGTAGAACTAAGCTTGGAAAAGCTAAAAGCTACAATGCTTTGGAAAGCAAGAAACTCTAGGGCCTTAACTGTTGGGTTTTCTTCAATCTGTTGCCTTAGCAAGTGACATGATCTGCCTCTGCCGTATCTGGATTTTGTGATGAAATTAAATTGGTGTATAATAACCATTTGAGTTCGTCCATCGATTGGTCCAGCTCTCTTGGAGGTTCAGGGGCAGGCTGTGGTGACGGTGCAAAAGCTTCTTCAGGCATTGGAGCTTTTCCCTTCAATAACCTTTTGAGACTTAAGATTTCGTCACTCATAGTATCTTGGTCAGACTTTAGGGCGCCATCCAAATATTCCCTTGACACAAAGTCGGGAAAGCTAACACATAGATCACATAGATTGCCAGTTGAGACAACAGTTGAGTAAACTGTTGTGCCTACGTTCAGTGTTGGCGTAATTGTAGCACTTGTAGGATTTCTGACCTGTCTTTAAGGAAAGTCAAAATACTCCACTCCAGTCGTTCCGGCAAGTTCAATAAGAACTGCAGGTTGAGCAACAGATGCTCGAGACTCATGTGTACCTAAGTGTATTGGCTCTAGACTGAAGGTGTAATGAAGCAAATAGATTATGCGCTAAATCCTCATGAGAAGGTGAAACTGTTGCTTATTGAGAAGCAACAGAGTGGTTGGGTGGGGCGTGTATTTGAATAGTTGGGCTAGCTATGTTTGTTTCAATATCAACATTCAACGGATGAATGTCAATAGTAGATGTGGTTTCCCGACTTAGTGTATCGGCTAGAACTGGATGATTATCTTCTTTTTCAACTCCAAACTCACCCTCACAATTTTGTTCTCCTTCCCCTTCACACAACCTCTCAGGATTTTCAACTAAAACACCCTCATCCGACATTATAGCATCCAAAATTTGATCAAGCTTGCCAAAATTGCCGTAGTCTTCAGTAAAATCAACATCAAAAGAAAGGTCAGGAAGACTTGGACATTCTTGTTGATTCTGGTTAGCGTCGAAGAGCTCATCCAGATTGTCAATTATAGCTCCAACTTGCATAGTTTCAGGAGCAGCAGGATGAGCAGCATCATTCTCATCATTATCATTATCATCATCACCATGTTCATCAGCCTGAGTTGCTGAGTCTAATACGGTAGCTTCCGAGCTTGAAAAAGCTATGGAAGTACTATCAGTAGAAGTACGATGCCGATTAGAGTCTCCCCGCTCGACACTACCCCTTTCTATTACATTTTCTCTCATCTTAGAGCCCTGTTCAGGTACCCCTTGCACCTGAACTCTCTCTTCTAATTCTAAGCCTTCTCGCACATATGAGACATGGAGCACTCTGATCTGCAAATACAATCAACTCAGCTGGTATATTCAATATTGAATCGAGGTCTTTAACTTCAACGTGCGACCTTAAATGTTGCATCTTGAAAGACAGGCCAACTTCACTTGATTCTCTGGTCGGAATTTCTTCATTGGCGCACATCATAGCTTTGATTATAAGTTGAAGAAACCTCTGAAACGATACGAAATTCCTAGCGTTTGAAAGAAATTGTTTCGCATGAACCAACTCTGTGAGTTCATTCTATATCACCAAGAAGTAGTCATAGTTGCGATTGAAGACGATCCCGTGGAAGAATTTCAGGAATGGGCTGCTGCATGTGTCGATGCCGGTAGTTTTAGAAGTCAAGCACCAATTTAAAATTGAGAACCGCAAGTGCCATACGGAAGGTAGGAAATGCCTTCGGAAATGTGATAGATTAGTCAACTCTTGCGAGTATCCTAGTCGTCTAATGTCATGACACAATTCTTCGTCAGAAACAAAGTCTTCAAACTGTTGTGATCCGAGAACAACAGTTGGGTTTGGCAATTTTAGTATACTCTGCAACGTTTTCCGAGTCAGTCGACTCATGAACTCGGCCACATGCCCTTCAAAGTGTAGGTGGTCTCCTTCTTTTGACAAAGTAAGTGTATGCCAGAATTGTTGCAGCAGAGGAACTTCCGCCGTAGCCGATAAGGCATATGCGATCAGGTGTCCTCGTAAAATTTCAGGGATTATAGGGTTTTACAAGGCATGTCGAAGTTGAAATTGATGGACCTGTAAATTCAGCTTTGATATTGATCTGTACTCTGAATGAACTCTAAGACGATTAAAATGCAACGGAAACAATTATAAGAACAGAACAGAGTAATTAAACCAAGAACACACAGTTAAGATGATGAAGAAGATGAACACAGGAGAATAGCTTCAAAGGTTTTTCAATTCATTCAATTGAAAATTGACGATTACAATACGGAAGCACAATGATTACAAAGGCCTTAGCCGCTATTTATACTAGTTCCTAACGACCTTACTGACAAGATCTTGACGCGTGAAATCATCTAAGTTGTCCAAATAAAGTCGATTAAGTCCTAGTCACGTGAGAAGCACATGCAGCTAATAACCATTGAAAAACAGTTGGAAGAGGATCTTCACAGAAGACGAAATCTGCAGACCCTCTATGAGCCATCTCCGTGGCTCTGCAGTAATTGACTTGCTTGTTCTTATTGACAGAGAACCATTTTCCAGAACCTCTGTGAGAGACATCGGAGGTTCTGTCACACTTTACTTGCTGAAATATCAGGCTTCTGTCGCTAGTCCTCTGTTGTCATATGTGGAAGATATGCTTCTGTCAAGACTTGCAGAATACTTTTTCTATACTTTTACAAGAGATGAATAATAAAGCTAACAATCTCCCCCTAGGTATGAAAAAGTAAATTTGGATAAAAGGGTGCAAGAATTGACTAATGAAAGAATACAAGAGAAGATTAAACTCATCCTCTGAAAAAGAATTACATAAATGAACGAAATAAAAGATAGTGCAGACCTATACTATTACTAGAGATTAATCCACAGCAGAGTCTGGATAGTCATCTACGGCAAATTGCAGATCAGACTTGATGGTTCTGTAGACATTGAATATCCATTCTCTGAAGAAGACTTGAATCTTGATCGTTTCCAGAAGGTTGTTCACTTCATCCGCCCTTAAATGCCCTCTCTGTACCTCTGTCACCATTAGGTTGAACACCCACTCAAGAGACTCTGTTGAATATTTGTGTGTCTCTTTGGGATCGAAGAACCTTAGAATCTCATCCTTGCGCAGGAACACAAACCCAATAATGGGATTGAGGACAATGGTGTTTGGATGAAATCTAAGCAGCCAACTTGGTCTGTTCTTTGGAGGAGAAATTTTTAGCTCTGGCTGGGCCAACCTCATTGCGATGTCAAAATATTTCTGGCTGTAGAACTTGACTTGAGCATGCATTACCTCAATCAGCCTTCTGAGAGAAATCGAATATGTTCACCTCCTCTCCATGTATTTGTTCAAGATTTTGTGAAGGAATAATAGATCAAATACACAGAGGTAGTGGAGGTCAGCATCTGTGAAAGTATATAGGTTGTCGTCATCCCTTTTTACCACATATTGAGCATAGCACGGTCTTCTATAGTATTGTGCGCGGAGATATGGTTTCGAGAGAAGTGATCACATGCTCTGAAAAGACCTGCTCTGGTGGCCTTGTGAGTTTCGAGAAGTGGAACATTGCAATGGCAGAGGGCATAATTGTAAGCTCTGGGTCATAAGGGGGCTCTGTGTCCACAGCTGAGTAACGCCACCGCAGAATCTCCTCAACAGTGGTTACGGGCTCTGTGCGTACCTTCTGCATAGGAATCTTGCTCATAGATTCAAGAATCTCATATACCCTCCCCACCATGGCAGATTCTGGCGTTCTGAATTTTTCTTCTACTATAGGCCTCTGGGTAGACCCCTCTGGTAGGATAGGCTTGACAGTTCCTACCAGAGCGTCAAACGTACCCGTGGACGTTTCTTCTAGTATCTTCGTGAGTTTGGAAGAAGAACCTTCTCCAACTCTGGGGATGGGGACTCTGCCCTTTCTCGCCTGTGCCTCTGCCAAAGACGCCTTTAGAGCTCGAACAAGATCCAGGTCATCATCCTCTTCTTCATTGATCTCCTCTGGCGATTCAGAGCTTGAGAATAGGGCAGCAGCAGAGTCCACTATTTTTAGTGGTTTGGCAGAGGTTGTCTTCTTTGGTTCCTCTTTCTTCTTCTCCCCCTCATGACGATCATGGTCATCACCTCCTTGATCGTCATGGATTTTAGTGGCTTCTGTCTTGCAAGTAGTAAGAGGAGCCTTCTTCAATCACTTTAAAACTTTGGAAGCCGCCTTCTCCATCTTTTGAATGACCTCCTCAGCAATCACAGAGGCAGTGTTGATATCCATCTCTGTGGCCCATTTCATTTTAGAGATGCAGCGATAGATCTCATTTCTGAAGTTATCACCTTCTTTGACGAGTTGCTTCGTGCTGTCTCTTATAGATTTGTTGCTTGCTCAGGCTTCCTTGAGGAGTTGGTCGGTGTATTTCGGCACGGTCTCTCCAAGGGCTTCAACCATTGCATCTAGCTCTCTGCGAGCGGCTAGATGGTTAATGTTAGCCCCGGAGGATTAAAATAAATGCCATAGGTGACCGCAGAGAAGAACATCCCTTTGATCTCATCCTTGAAGGTAGAATAATCGGTGTAGCCGATGGAAATAAAGTCTGCAGCAAATTGGGCAGCAACCTTTGTTAGTTATGTCTTGAGCTTTTGGATTGAAGAAGGGTTAAGAGACAGGGCGCTGAAAGCTTCTGTGAGGTCGTCTTTCTTAAGGACAGAGCTCTGAAGGGCTGATACGGTCGCCTTGAGCTCGGAAGTTGTGGAAGTCAACTCCTTCAGAGCCTTTGTTAACGGTGCAAGAGCCTCTGTCGCCGGTTGGGAGGAGAACAAGCTTTTCAACTCATCCATCCTCTTAAATACCTCTGTGGCGAAGGTTTGTAACTCCTCCTTCGTCACATAAGTACTCTGGAAACCTAGATCACCAACACATGGTGACCTAGTAGCCTCGGAGTGTGTGGCGCCCTCAGTGACTGGTTTGTCGATGTCAGCTCAGGGACTTCCACCGGATCCTCGAACATCTCCAATTGGAGAGCCTACCAGTGTTCTGTCAATGTCGTGCCTAGTAGGTTCAGAGCCTAACTTGGCAGAGGGATCGAGTGGAGACTTTGGGCGTTCTAGACCCGCAGTCTCTGTGAATCTCTCGTATGCCTCTAAAGCATAACTTGGTTGTTCACTCAAGTGTAGAGGGGCAACGGATGCCTCTCTGGGTTGTGACGAGTCCTTGGGCGAATGGACTCTTATTGTAAAACCACCATCCTTTTGAGAGGATGTTGGAGTAGATTGTGGTTCCCGGACTGTGCATTTGACAGAGGACGAAAGAATGTCCTCTGCGAGGTTTGCTGGTTTAGGGCT
>NW_020202170.1:0-1265 GCF_001531365.2 Cynara cardunculus var. scolymus
CAGAATATCCAAGTTCCCTCAGCCACAATACCAGACCCCATCGTGTTGAGTTCATCAACCGATGAAGAACCAAAAACACCACCTACAGAAACAAACCAAACCTTTACTCCCTCACCCACAACAAACCTACCCTTAACACCTTCTCCAACACCTCGACCCTTCACTCTTACCTCACAACCAGTTTTGATACCAATTGTTAGGACCTGTAAACTCAGTTTTGAAATTAACCTAATACTCTGAATGATCTTTAAGAACAATAACAATGCAGCGGAAATAGTAAGAACAAACAGAGTAATTAATCAAGAACACACAGTTGATGAATATGAAAAACACGAGAGAATAGCTTCAAAGGTTTTTCAAGTGATTGAAAATAAGACGATTACAATTCGGAAGCACACTGAATTACAAAGGCCTAGCTGCAATATATACTAGTTCCTAACGACCTTTCTGACATGACCTAGATAAGTGAAATCATCCAAGCCATCCAAATAAAGTCGATTACAGACCTAGTCACGTGAGAGGCACGTGCAGTTAACTAACCAAAGTAAAACAGTAAGAAGTGGTTCTTCACAGAAGATTAACCCGCAGACCCTCTGTGAGCTATTCTAGAGGCTCTGTTGCATTTGACTTGTAAGCTTTTGTTGCCAGAGGACCAGTTTCCAGAACCTCTATGATAGACAACAGAGGTTCTGTCACTCTTGACTTGTACGATTGAACATCTTCTGTTGTTTGTCCTCTGTGGTCTTCTGTGGAGTGAACCCTTCTGTCAACACTTGCAGAAATCTTTTTCATACTTCTACATTAATGAATATGAGAGCTAACAACAACCCCAAGCCGAGACACAACCCTCAACCCAACATCCTGTGGTGCATGCGGACATCCCTTCTTCCTCGAGGCATCCTTCACAAGGCCTGGTGGACGAAATAATTCAAAGCATGGAGTCGATGAGGAGAAGACCTCAATTACCGCCCAGGGAACCAATAATGATGGAAAACATTCATCAATACATGTACCAAGAACGCGAAGAAAGCCTTTCAACCAATCCTCCAATCCTATCGCCAGAGTCTATGAATCTTCTACATCATCGTTTCATAAGACAGACTACTCAACCACCTCAAGCTATCTTTTCGAACGATGGAATAACAAGAGTCATAGACTTAAAAATAAAGTCATTTGCCAACAGAGCCATACGCTACATCGAGTTCAATGAGGAAAGAGCCCATGGGGTAGTTATTGTTCAACGAGAACGATCTCATCAACCTCAA
>NW_020202170.1:2365-12003 GCF_001531365.2 Cynara cardunculus var. scolymus
TTAGATAGTTATCTTCTTAATAGTCGTTTAGTATAAATAGATGATTAGGTCTATTGTAAAAATAAGGTTTTTTACTCTTTGTTTTACGTTTATAAATCTATAAAGTAAAACCTTTGAAGCTCAAAATTGTTCTTAAACTTTCTTATTTTATTCTTGAGACTTCATAACTTTCTTCATTAAATCATTATAATTCGGTTATTCATAACTAGATTATTAGTGTTATTGAGAGATCTGGGATCAACAGTTCTTCATCAACTAATTCTAATGATTTATATAATTTTCCTTTAAATCAGATAATTCGGCTTTTAAGATATTGGATTTTTCATCAAATAATTTGGACTGAGATAGCAAAGATTTAGCCCAGTCCAAGTTTCCAGCATTTTTATCAAACAGTTTGATGTATTTTTCTTTTTGCATTTTTTTAACTCTTTTTCAAAATTGTTTGAACGCATTTTTTCTGATTTYARTTMTTGCTGGAAAGATTGKWGTTTGAGCATCATCTTATGCATCTGTTTAATGCATGATTGCTCCAATACCTCTACATTTATTTCAGCACTCTGTTCTTCTTCTTCATCTGAAGAACAGTTATCTGATTTAGCCATCAAGTACACGTGCACAACAGCTTCAGTTTCTTCCTCTTCATCAGTCAGATTTAGCCAGTGATCATCCTCTGCCATAAGTGCTTTGCCAGCATCTCTTTGTTTAGAGAGAAGAAATTTATTCTTGTAGTAGTCGGTATTTTGAGTTAACGGCTTCCTACAATTTATAGAAAGTGGCCTAGCTTGCCACAGTTATAACATTTAATGTTCTCGTCAGCTACGCCTTTGCCAAACTTCTTCTTCTCTTCCGACTTCTTCTCGTACTGCATCTCGAACCTCTTTTCTTCATATTTCTTCTTCTCGCCAAATTTGTCTTTGTATTCGTATTTTGAGCCTGACGAGAATCTTTGGTTGTTCGAGTGTGGCCGTTTCGGGAACTTCTTCTGGAATGCTTTAGTGAGCATCACCATGGCATGTCTAATTTCTGACATTTCAGAGTCTGAATCTGAACTGTTACTTTTTTCTTTTTCAGATTCACTTGATTGGCTAACTTCCTTCACTTGCTTTCCAGATCTGCTCTTTACTTTCTTCTCTTTCTTCTCAGATACAAAAGCCAAAGGATCAGCAACTTCCTTCACTTTCTTCTTCTTTAAATTTCGGATCTCCAAAGCATCTTCCTCATTCTGCTTCAGAGTTTCATATTCATGAACATCAATATCAAATAATGATTTATTGAATCTGATATGATTAGTAAATGGTTTCCACTCTAGTTGAAGATTGTTGAGGAATTTAACATTTCTCTCTATTACAGTTTTAGAGATTCCATTCTTTGTCAGATCATTTAGCAGCTGGTAAGTCTATCATAGACATCATCAAGACTCTGACCATCTTTAGCCTTGAATTCTTCATATGCTGATATACAGTTAGTAATCTTCAACTGAGTTCCCACTCTAGAACCCATCATTTTGAACCCACATGTTGTGACCAGATGATTTATGGCTGTTAATGCTGGTGTAAATGTCATTGGTCAGTGCTTGCATCATGTAGGACTTGCAAAGCACATCCACATGGGCTCTTTCTCTTTCTTGAGTTGAATATCTGAATTTTTCTTTGATAACAGTCTGAGCAAGTATGCCTTGTTCTGGAATAGCAGGTATCTCTCGGTAGTACACAACAGGACCTTCCATCAAAGATTCCATAATCAGATCTCCTTCCTTCATTCTCTCTATGAAATTCAGAAATCTATTTCTCCATTGATTATAGTCTTCGCGAAACAACACTTGTGGCTTGGTATCAGTACCAATAGCCATTGCTTCCCTTGAACTCATTTTATCAGTTTGTATGAAATAGGATCAACTACACTTAAAAGTTTGTATTAAAGGATCAGTATACAAAAATATATCTGATAAATCTCAAACAAGAATATGTACACATTCAACACTTAGAAAAATCAAGCACACAAGCTTATCTGGATTAGGAATCCGGTCAAGCTTATCCGTATTAAAAGTCCGGACAATCTAGACAAACTTTTCAACAACCAAGAAGTTATCCGGATTAGAAGTCCGGACAACAAAAAGCAATAAATCGTACAAAAAATCAATACGGATAAGGCATAAAAAACAATTTGGATTAAAATTCTCAAATCGGATGATTTCAACACTTAGTCAAAATTCTAAAATGAAATTCGGACAAACAAAGTCAACAAGTCAACATACGTATAAGTCCACTTAAAATCAATTCGATCAAAAAGTCAAGGATTTAAATCGATCACAATACAAAGTCAAAATCCGTTCACAAATCCGTCCAAAGACTCAAAGTCAAAGTACGATCAATCAATAGATTCAACAAAAATTAAATCGCTCAACCTTAACCCTTAAATCGCTTACCAATTCGCTCAGGCTATAACCGGACTTCAATTAAATCACACATTTAACAAGATAAATCGCACAAAATACAAACATTGTCAAGTGAATTTTCTTAATCGCACAATAATCCGCACAAAGCACAATCGACTTACCAAGCGATTTATTTAAATCGCTGAACAATCCGCACAAGAGTTATTCGGTTTAACCTAAACCGATCAAAATCAATTCACACAAAACTATTACAAGTATAAACCGTACAAGCTATAAACGATATACAACCTAAATCGTCCAAGAGTTAATCGGACTAAAAATCAACCAAAAACACAAATTTCACACTTTTTCATCAAAATTTTGGATCAAAACATGAAAATTTATGAATTTTGAAGAACATTCTTGACCGGTGTTCCTCTAAATCGCCTATGCCTTGAGCGATTTAGTGTCCGGATTATCACTTAGTTGATTCTTATTCCATAAATCGGACACCTCTTGATCGATTTATTCTAATCCGGACAACCCTTGAGCGGTTTAGAATTTGAACGATATTTTACTTTGACTATAAATAATTGATTTATTTTTTACTCCCATTACTATTCATCATCGTTTCCGATCGATTCTCTGGTTTATCGCTCAAGCTTTCAAGTTCATCGATTCGAATCTCCTTTTCTTCTCCATTCTTTCTTTAAGGTTTCTATTTGTTTCATATTCAACAACTACTGTTACTTCCTTGACCATATCGACTTCTTGGACAGATTTGGACATTAATTTTGGACTGGTTGAACTGTTTAAAACAATAATGGTGAATCTAATACAATTTTGAATGTGACTTGAACTAAACGGCTAAATAACTAAAATTAGTCTAATCTCATATATTTGTTTCTCATAAAGCTGGTTGTTCATGTTTAATCGGTTTTCCTTAGGTTTGATTTAGATTAGGGTTCATTTTTTACCAGATTTCTCACCGGAGAAGGTGACCGGAGAAAACTCCGATCAACCTTAATCCGGTTTGAGTTTGTCCGGATTATTTCTTTCACTTAGATTTTTTCTCTCTTTTTCTTTGTTGACCGGATTATTGTTGACCGGATATGTAATCCGGTCACCAAATTTTTTTTCTTTCTAATTTTTTTTAAAATTTCATTTTTTTAATTGTGTTACTTTTATTTTGGGTTCGTTTTTTTAGAGTTTCATTAGTATAATTTTTTTAATGTTAATGTAGATTTTTGTTTACAAATTGTTTTTAGTATTTTTTTTTTTTGTTATTTTGTTGTTTACAAAAAAAAAATTTAAGTCTAAATTTTTTTTACTTTGAATTTTTTTTGAATTACTTGAATAATATGGGTTCTAATATTTTAGATTTTTTACAGGTTAATGGCGGATACACGACATCAATCTGACGAGAAATCTCACGTTCCCTTGATCAGATCTGATAACATCCCAAACCCCCCGTCTAACCAACCCAGAATCTAGCGATGCAAAGAATATCAATTAACAATCAAAATTCTTGGTTTATAACTTTTTCTGGTTTCCTTTAAAAAAACAATCAAAATTCAACCAAATTAAGCCTAAAAACAAATCCTGGATGAAGAACAGATGAAGAACACTTAAGAACATAGATCGATAATCCACTAAATTCGTGCAAATTCGTTCAAATTTGTTTAATCCTCTAATCAAACTGCTGCAGTCTGCTCTGATACCAATTGAAGTGTCCAAATTCTCATACAAAATGATAATGATCTTCAAGAACAAGATGAATAAGATGAAGAGAGAGTAGATCACCAAAAGTCTCTTGCTTGATTGAGAGAGAATTACAAGCTAAACTCATATTACAGAATGATTAATGAATTACTAATTACAATTACAAAGGAAACTACTATTTATACTAAGGAAAGGAATAAAACTAAGCTATTACAAAACATGTAAAATACGGAGAACTTGAATACAACAATAACGCGCATACTCGAACCTAACAAGTTTGTTAAATAACTTCTTATTCGCATCAGTCCAAATCTTCAATTCTTCTTCATACTCTTTCCTTACTTTGTCCAGAGTTCTCTCAAACTCACTAGCCTTATCAGATAAAACCTTTTCAAAATTTTCTCTTAAGATTTTATTTTCACTTTGAAGTTCTTTGATAAATTCTTTATCAACACATTCTTTATCGAACATATTAAAATATTTTTCTTTATGATCCTCAATGTTCTTTTCCAACTTTGAGATTCTATCTTTCAGCTCTCTATTCTCCATCTCTAGAATATCTGCCATTTAGACAAAAATAAGATTGATCAAATATAGGATCTATACAATTTAAGAAAAATGATAAAAGAAATACAATATAAAAGAATTCACAAATTCTGAAAATAGACAAGGTCACTCAACACAAAATTAGTCACAGCTTGAACAAGATAAACCAATCAAGATTATGACAGAATCCACTCAAGATAAATCACTGCAAACAGTTAATCTGATCACTGCATGAAATACCTCTCACTGCATGAATGAAACATAGAATTTAAATCGCTCACTACACAAGGTAAATTGCTTAATATCAAACACCAACCAGCCTTAAYCTGTTTACMASTTTGCTTAAAACACACAAGGTTTWATCTGCTCWAAGWGTGATTTAAACAACTCAAAGTAATTCAAAGCACGATCTTAACCCGCTCAAAACACAAGATAAAGTTGCTCAAGAATTCTGTTTAAATCAAACAAGATGCTAAGCTCTAAACTGCTCAAGATCAAAATCAAAACAGTCAACACCAGCTGTAAATCCAGTCAAAATTTTCAAACTCACCACCGCTCAAAGTGCAAATAATAAACCGTTCAAAAACTCACAGCTTCTTTATCTGACAATTACTCACAGCTGTCAAGAGAAGAAGCTAAACTCAACACATGCTATAATCCAAAACAGTTTAAAAAACAGTCAAGTCTGTACATTATCCGGTCACTGCTTGGAGGTAAATCGCACACAGTCCAAGATTGAACCAAATGAAAGTACGGTTTCTATTATCCGGTCAATGCATGAATTATAAAACTAACAGATTAGTTCTTTATCCAGTCAAGACAGCTGTTGTTGAACTTGTCAAAAGCAACTTAAATCACTCAAGAAATCCGGTCAAATCACTGCCTTAAATCGCTCAATGCATGATTTAGTCTGCTCACTTCATGATCTTTAAACGCATAAGACTAACTCTGATTCACTTACTGCATGGATGTTAAAACGCTCACCGCAAGCTCTTAATCCGGTCAAAGTAGTCTTTAAATCGCACACTTAATGAATTTAAGTCGCTCAATATAACAGATTCTTAATCTGCTCACAATGTGTGCTAAATCGCTCACCTCAAGATGATAAACTGCTCAAGCTAACTTCTAATCCACTTACTTCTAAAAACTAAATCACCATGCAGACACAATATCTAAATAGATCAACTTGCAGTTGTAAATCACACAGCTGTCAAAATAGTTTCTATCCATACAACAACTGCTTTTATCTACTGGTTACAATAACTGTTTTTATCCGCTGGTCACCACAACTGTTTAAATCCGCTGGTCACAACAACTGTTTAAATCACTCACCATGTTGGTTAAACCGCTCACTTGATGCCTGAATACGGTCAAGCCTTACTCACATAGTGTCTGAATACGGTCAAGCCTTGCTCACTTGATGTCCAAATACGGTCAAGCCTTGCTTTAATCCAGTCAACACTGCTCAAGGGGTGTCCGAATGCGCTCAAAACCGCTCAAACACTTAGTCTAGATAATCTTATATCCGGTCATAAGTCCGTTCAAAACACAGCCTCTAATCTGCTCATACTTAACCTGTTCACAATCCGCTCACAATCCGCTCACTTTGTGATGTTAAATCGCTCATACATGATGTGTTCAAATAAATCGCTCAAAATGTTAACCCACTTACTGCAGTCTCTAATCCGGTCAACTAACAAGATTCAATCGTAAAAGACAACCAAGATTAGATCAAACAGCAGACTAACACAAATATTACAAAAGTTTATACAAACTTTGGATCAAAATCTACCTTTTTGATAAATTTTCATAAGAACACAAAGAACACCAAAATTCATAAAACTTTTCAAATCTTCACTTTCAATGATTAAATCATGAAGTTTGAAAGGATAAAACAGATTCACGATTTAAATTCGTATACAATGAACACAAATTTAACAATCAAACGTCCACAAATGAGAGATGTGAGTAAAAATTTATGAAGATTAAGATGAACATTCAAGAACTTTCATGTACATCAAAGAAAAAAATGAAATTTCAGAAAATTGTGCAATTCGTGATGATTTCTTCAATCAGATTTCCTGCAAACGTGCTCTGATACCAATTGTGAGTCCATGATCAATCAATCTTCATTAAATCTTCAAGAACAATGGCAGATCTAGATCTATTCAAGTAAGAACATATAAGGAGTAGAGAGAGAGAAAGTCAAAGCTCTAATCTTGGTCAAACTTCACTATAATGAATATGATATTACAATAAAGAATCCTTACCTAGATTACGAAGACCTCACCCTATTTATAGGGTCAAACAATATGTGATAACCGGATCCTGGTTATTACCTAAGGTAATTAATGTGTGATTATTTGACTAAATGATTACTTGATAGCATGATAATTGATACATGCTGGTATGAGAATTTGTGTATTAATTTGTTATGTATATATATATATGTGTGTGTGTATATATATATATAAAGTATTTGGTGCATGCATGTAATGCATGCATGGAAAAGGTATGTATGTGTATGTGCATGTGTGCATGTGGGTTTATGCATGATGTGGAAATGGGGGGGAAAGGAAGGCGGTTTAGCCGACCTTCCCTATTTGGAAAGTATAAAAAGGGGTTAGTCTCTTTCATTTACCTTTCCCTACTATTTTGAGAAGATTGAGTGTTTTAAAAAGAGAGTTGGCCGGATTGCAAGGATTGGATTTCAAAGAGTTGATTTCAAGCATTTTAGTTTCAAAAGCTTTTCGAGGTGAGTGGTTTCTAAACCTTTTTGCATAAGAATTACTACTGGTTTCAATTGCATATTTCATGTTATTATTCTTTAGAAAAAAACTCTGCATATTTTGTTTAAGTGTTTAACCGGACAAAGGGTGACCGGATAAGTGTTTAAATCGGATAAGCCTTGAGCGGCTTATTGACCGGATTAGTCTAAACTGGGCAAGGCTTGAACGATTTATTGTCCGGATGTTGATAAACCGGTTAAGTGTTAAGCGGATACAATTGGTAAGAATACTTATCATTATATATTGAGAAGTAGGAATACGATCAAGTGGTGGGCAGTTTATTTAAATCGGACAAGTCTTGAGAGGATTGTTGTCCGGACTTGATATCCGGACAAAAGATGAATTGCTTTTAAGTATTAAACCGATCAAAGCTTATATGGTATGTTGTCCGGACTTGATATCCAGACAAAGTTGATTTTTAATCCTAAGTGTTTAAATTTGGAATTATTTTTATAAATGTTTTGATGAAGTGAGAAGGGTGGCATATCAAGGAGAGGTGTCTATTTGATATAAGAGTGGCATATCAAGGAGAGGTGTCCATTTGTTATAAGGGTGGCATATCAAGGAGAGGTGTACCATGGGATAAGGGTGGCATATTAAGGAGAGGTGTACATTTGATATAAGGGTGGCATTTGTATGTGTGTGGTTTTATATAACTCTTTCTATTATATCCTTTAAGATTACCGAGGTCTGGAATCTTTATTTCTTTGTGATTTAAGGATTTAGGATCAAGGTTTTTATTGGAAATCATAGTCTGGATGTTATTGAGGAGGAAATGTCAGGTTTGGCCAGAATCTTTGTTTAAACCTCATTTGATGAGAAAAGGTTTAAAAAGTGGCATTTTATGGAACCCGTTTGGTTCAAAGTTATGAAATTTGAATAGCTAAGTGATTAGCTTGAAAGTGGAAAAATGATTTGGTATTACGTTCTTGTGTATTCATATATTTATTATATATATGAATAATTGTTTTTTTATAAAGGTTTGGGTGATCCTTCACCCTGCAATGACATGATTAGGGTAACTCACTAGACTCTTTAGTCTAACCCTCGTTTTTTTTCTTTTTTGTAATTTTAAATATGTATTGCAGGAAGCATAGAAGGTAAGGGAAAGGGAAAGATGTAATGTTTTTCTTATATGCATTATGGATGAGGAATTGCTATTGATACATAGTTTTGTTGATTAGTACAAGATATGTATTTTGAATTTTTGGACCTCGTATTTGGTCATAGTAGATTCTTGTACTAAGGGACCCGAATGGTATATGAATATGTATTTCTTTGGTATGAAATATGTGTTACATGCAATGTGTGGGTTGGGGCGTTACAGAATGGTATCAGAGACTGAGTTTAAGGGATTTAGGTATTAAACAGCATGATACCTAGACTTAAACTGTTTTATTGCATGTTAAAGGTCCCGGACATAGTTAGCACCATTGGAAATAAATATGATGAGTTAAAAGAACAGTGTGTAAAGTAAATTTTAATTACATCTGGCCAGTGTAATTATGAATTTACATGTACACATCTGAACTTGAATACTTCATTATATTTGGGAATGTGAAAATGTGATTATTAATACTAAACTTTGCAGATGTCCAGTCGAACTAGAAGATCTGAAAGAGTGGCTCGTCCAGAATCTGAGGAAAGGGAAGAAACACCCGTAAATCTACCAACTAGCATGTCCAGAAATAGAGGTCGGGGAAGACCAAGGGGACGTGGTAGAGGAAGAAGTCAGTCTCGTGGAAGGGATCAAACTGAAATACATTCTGAACATGAGGAATCCCATTCTGGGAATGCTCAACAGGAACAAAGGCAACAATGAGTTTATAACAAGGAATGATTTAGCAGAAGAAATGGGAAAACTGAGGGAAACTCTAATATCTATTATGGGACTGCCAACTAGAATAGAAACTGAGCGAGTTGGAATTAATCCTCCAGTTCCTTCAGCAGGCAGCAATAATCGGGGAGAGATATAAAGATGTTTCTAACATGTAAACCTCCAACCTTTTCAGGAGAAAGAGATCCAGTTAAAGCAATGTGTTGGATAAAAGAAATTGAATCAGTATTTAACACTAGTAAATGTTCTGAAGAAGATAAGGTTAGATTTGCAGTATCTATGCTCAAATCTAATGCCTTATATTGGTGGGATGTGGAATCCTTGGCACAACCGAATATACTGCAAACAATGTCTTGGGAAGAATTTGTGA
>NW_020202170.1:12697-13817 GCF_001531365.2 Cynara cardunculus var. scolymus
TAGTAACAGGTACATTTCTTCTGAATTCAATACGTGATAAGGTGTTATTTGACTCTGGTGCAAACTTTCCATTTGTATCACCATTGTTTGCTCAAACTGCATGTTTGAATTCTGTGTTACTTGATGATGAGTTAGTAATTGATACTGCTAATGGTCAGGAAACTGTCACTATTATGTACAATAATTGTGCTATTGTTATTGAGAATTGTGAACTTCCGATTCGGTTATTCCCTATGCCAATGAAAGAATTTGAGGTAGTAGTGGGTATGGAMTGGYTGGCAAAGTATCAGGCTAGTATTGATTGTAATCAGAAAATGATCAGAATTATTCTGCCAGACCAGAGAACAGTTGTTATTTATGGTGATCGTCAGAATCATCATACTAATATTTTGTCAGTAATGAAAGCCCAGAAAAGTATTTGAAAGAAGTGCCAAGGATGTTTGGCATATGTAATTGATCTAAAGAAAGAGAAGAGAAAGGAAGAATCGATTCCGATTGTTAGTGAATATCCAGAAGTCTTTCCAGAAGACTTATCTGGATTACCACCAGATAGAGTTATTGAATTCCGAATCGATCTTATACCAGGAGCTGCACCAGTAGCAAAGGCGCCGTATCGTTTAGCTCCATCTGAATTGAAAGAAATGGTGGCACAATTGAAAGATTTAACAGATAAAGGATTCATTAGACCCAGTACTTCGCCTTGGGGTGCTCTGGTCTTATTTGTTAAGAAAAAGGATGGGTCTATGCGAATGTGTATAGATTATCGAGAACTGAATAAGTTGACAATTAAAAAAAATATCCTTTACCAAGGATTGATGACTTGTTTGATCAATTGGTGGGAGCAAGTTATTTCTCCAAAATCGATTTGAGGTCAGGATATCATCAGCTTAAAGTCAGGGAAGAAGATGTTGCCATAACAGCATTCAGAACAAGGTACGGGCATCACGAATTCTTAGATATGCCATTCGGCTTAACTAATACGCCTGCAGCTTTTATGGATCTAATGAATAGGATATGTAAGGAATATCTTGATAAATTCGTTATTGTATTTATCGATGATATTCTTATATACTCTAGAACTGAAGAAGAACATGCAAAACATCTTCGTCTGATACTGGAA
>NW_020202170.1:14157-16073 GCF_001531365.2 Cynara cardunculus var. scolymus
AAAACTGTAGCAATGAGAATGAATTTGATTCCTGATATTCATAAGGAAATTCAGAGGTGCCAACAAGAAGCTGTGAAAGAAGAATTTGTTAAATCAGAAAAGTTGGGTAAAATGATCTCAACCTTGGAACAGAATAATGAAAGACTTATGTGCTTTCAAGGGCGAATTTGGGTACCACATTTTGGAGATGTCCGAAGTATGATATTGAATGAAAGTCATAAATCCCGATATTCTATCCATCCAGGTACCAATAAGATGCATCGAGATTTAAAACCTTTTTATTGGTGGCCAGGATTAAAAAGAGATATAGCATGGTATGTGGAACAGTGTCTGACATGTTTATAGGTTAAGATTGAACATCAGAAGCCGTATGGAAGTCTTCAATCGTTAGAGATACCTGTATGGAAATGGGATCACATTACCATGGATTTTATTATGAAGTTACCTCGAACTCTAAAGGGGTATGATGCGATTTAGGTAATTGTTGATCGTTTGTCTAAATCTGCGCATTTTCTACCGATAAGAGAGAAGTATTCTTTAGAAAACCTAGCGCAGATTTACATTAAAGAAATTGTTACCAGACACGGTGTTCCCTTGTCTATTATCTCTGATAGAGACAGTCGATTTACTTCAAAGTTCTGGGAAGGTTTACAGAAAGCCTTGGGGTCTGAAATTCGATTAAGTACAACTTATCATCCACAGACTGATGGGCAGAGTGAAAGAACTATTCAGACTCTTGAAGATATGTTGAGAAGTTGTATTATCGATTTCGGAGAATCATGGGAAGATCACTTACCATTGATAGAGTTTGCATATAATAATAATTATCATTCCAGTATTCAAGCGGCACCATATGAAGTGTTATATGGACGTAAATGTCGAACGCCGTTGTGTTGGAATGAAGTGGGTGAGAAACAACTGACGGGTCCTGAAATTGTTCAAGAAACTTCTGAAAAGATCGAACAGATCCGTGAGAGAATCAAAACAGCACAAGATCGCCAGAAAAGTTATGCATATAATCGTCAAAAGCCGATTGAATTTGGTATAGGTGATTTTGTAATGTTAAAAGTTTCGCCGTGGAAAGGTGTCATCAGATTTGGAAAGAAAGGAAAGCTCGGTCCAAGGTATGTAGGGTCGTTCAGAATATGTAAGCGAATTGTGCCAGTAGCATATCAGTTAGAGCTGCCAGAAGAGCTGAGTCGAATTCACAACACTTTTCATGTATCGAATCTGCGAAAATGTTTGGTGGATCCGAATCTAGCTATACCATTGCTGGAGATTCAATTAGACAGTAAATTGAATTTTGTGGAAACACCGGAAGTTGTTATTGATAGAAAGAGCAGAGCGTTGAAAAACAAAGAGATAAGTCTGATTAAAATACAGTGGAAGTTTCACAAAGGACCGGAAACGACATGGGAATTGGAGTCAAAGATGAGATCAGAATACCCATGGCTTTTTGATTAAAGGAATTTTGGGACGGAATTCTTTTGAGGGGTAGATAATGTGATAACCGGATCCTGGTTATTATCCAAGGTAATTAATGTGTGATTATTTGACTAAATGATTACGTGATAGCATGATAATTGATACATGCTGGTATGAGAATTTGTGTATTATTTGGTGCATGCATGTAATGCATGCATGGAAAAGGTATGTATGTGTATGTGCATGTGTGCATGTGGGTTTATGCATGAGGTGGAAAGGGGGGCGGGAAAGGAAGGCGGTTTAGACGACCTTCCCTATTTGGAAAGTATAAAAAGGGGTTAGTCTCTTTCATTTACCTTTCCCTACTATTTTGAGAAGATTGAGTGTTTTAAAAAAAGAGTTGGCCGGATTGCAAGGATTGGATTTCAAAGAGTTGATTTCAAGCATTTTAGTTTCAAAAGCTTTTCGAGGTGAGTGGTTTCTAAACCTTT
>NW_020202170.1:17033-18748 GCF_001531365.2 Cynara cardunculus var. scolymus
ATGAGAAAAGGTTTAAAAAGTGGCATTTTATGGAACCCGTTTGGTTCAAAGTTATGAAATTTGAATAGCTAAGTGATTAGCTTGAAAGTGGAAAAATGATTTGGTATTACGTTCTTGTGTATTCATATATTTATTATATATATGAATAATTGTTTTTTTATAAAGGTTTGGGTGATCCTTCACCCTGCAATGACATGATTAGGGTAACTCACTAGACTCTTTAGTCTAACCCTCGTTTTTTTTCTTTTTTGTAATTTTAAATATGTATTGCAGGAAGCATAGAAGGTAAGGGAAAGGGAAAGATGTAATGTTTTTCTTATATGCATTATGGATGAGGAATTGCTATTGATACATAGTTTTGTTGATTAGTACAAGATATGTATTTTGAATTTTTGGACATTGTATTTGGTCATAGTAGATTCTTGTACTAAGGGACCCGAATGGTATATGAATATGTATTTCTTTGGTATGAAATATGTGTTACATGCAATGTGTGGGTTGGGGCGTTACACAATACACATGGTCAAAGTCAAACTTTTCTAATAAAAGTCAAACACGATGACTTTTATACAATTAGAGAAAATTTTATCTTTCAAGACGAATACAATTTTACACTGATTTTCATTCCTAACATTCTCCTCCTTTGTATTCAGACTTGAAAGAATTTGCGCGCTTTGAGTCTTGTTTGAACTTTGATGCTTTAAGCACACTATGTCTTCTTCAAAAGAAAAATCTTCAACTTGAATTTTCGGACAATCATTTGTTGAGAAATATCTTCTAACATTCTCCCTCTCGAATGTAGAACCGCGATGATCTTCTCTTTTTGACAATGTAGAACAGAAACAATAACGAACAAATTTTAAACATTCTCCCCAATAATGAATTTCTTCAGATAAGACCACAAACATTTTTTTACTACGCGAAATCTCTATCAATAAACTGTTGAAATGATGATCTTCACATTCAACAACTCTCAGACATTGTAGCATCGGAATAATCTTCGTAATCATCTCTGGTCGCACTTCTTTTTAGTCTTTTGCCAATTTTGAAGTTACTTCCCCTTGATCTTTATATCAGATTCCCCTTATAATGTTCGGAATTGGACATTTCATTCATTATTACATTATTAAACTTAAATTAAATTATATATAAAAAATATGTATTCTATATTATAAATCATTTGACAAAAACTCTTAAAAACCACTTTTTATGCATAAAGTACTGTTTATTAATGCATATTACTTAAAACTCAAGATTACAAGTAAATTGTGCGTAGGTACAACTTAGTAAAGCTTCATATCTGAATTCGTGTAACTAATTGCAGATAAACACAATCAAATACAGGATAAACATCTCATTTTAAATATAAAAAATCTAAAATATAAGTAGGATAATCATTGAGTTCTAACAGAATACTTACTTATTATCTTTATAAAATGTTATATTATTAAACCAAAAATAAATTATTTCATTATTAAACTTAAATTAAATTATATACAAAAAAATCTATAGTCTATACTATATTATAAAGCATTTGACTAAAACTCTTAAAAACTCTTAAACTCTTAAAAACTCTTAAACCCGTTCATTCCTATCCGATTTCATCCCATATCTGAATTTGTATAACTAACTGCAGATAAACACAATCAAATACATGATAAACATCTCATTTTAAATATAAAAAATCTAAAATATAATTAAGATAATCATTGAGT
>NW_020202170.1:22838-24315 GCF_001531365.2 Cynara cardunculus var. scolymus
ATAAAAAATAAATTTAAAGAAATTACATAAATAAAACAAAAAATTTAAATATTTAATTTGATATAAAAATCTATACATATTTTTTCAAAATTTTATGCTACCTTCAAATTTATATTTTATTCAAAAAACTAAATACATTATCGTTTTTTGGTACCACATAAAATCGTATTATAACATCGACGGAGACAGAATAAAATAAAACATTAAAATCGAAATGTATCTCGCTGCATTGCGCGAGTACCCTTCTAGTATTATAAAATATTTGAAAAAAAAAACTCTTAAAACTCATTTTTTATGCATAAAATACTGTTTATTGATACATATTACTTGAAATTCAAGATCACAACTAAATTGTGCATAAGTACAACTTACAAAAGCTTCATATTTTAAATCGTGTAACTAACTACAGATAAACATAACTGTTGGTCCCTTGAGGGTCTACAAGATTAGTAAAACAGTTTGTAGAAAGAGGGGATAAATACAAACACAATATTTTCAAATTAAAAATATATATTGATAAAGAAGATCAATATAGATTTTACAAGATTGTTTGCTGAAAGATTAGGTGATAAAAACCTATCTAAACAATCTTTAGTTACATACAAAATCTTAGCAATACAAGAAAAGAAATGTTGTAAAGAAGATCTTTTACTTAAGCTAGAAAATGCTTGAAGTAAGAATTAGGGTTAGATAGTGAGTTGTGCGCACTCTGCATGGAGAAGAAACACTTCTATTTATACCAGTGCATTAAATGTTCATTTAATGCAATATGGTAGGGTTAGAGTGTGTGTCAAGCCTTAAGAGGAAGACTTGTTCTTTGCTACAGTGAATAGTACAAAAAGCACTATTCATGAGTAGATATCCTTATCTAAAGTTGGTGGACAATAGAGTAGACTAGTCGGCTCCGTACCGTACCAACTTTCATAAGGGTATGAGTTTGTCCTTTGTGTGCATAAGAACAAGACAACAACAATCGTGCTAAGCAAGCTTCCTTTGATCGCTGAATGCTGGAATGACCTGAAGGTCTCTTCATCATTTGCTGAAGCTTGAGCAGTCTTCACACATATATAGACAGGCTTGTAATCACTAAGTACCGCTTCAGATCACGTACTCGTCAGTCTCTAATCTTCAGTTTCATTCTTCGACGTTTGCTAAAGGTTCTTTGGTGTGAGTGTTGTCTTCTTGAAGTATCGCTGTTTCTGATAACTTTACAATACAAGTTCTTCAGCGATCTTTGAACATGCTCAGTGAAGATCGCTGGAACTGAAAAGACAGAAACATAAATACAACGTAAGTGAAAAGAGTTTATCATCAAATCACTGTGAGAGAGGATCAACAATATCCCCCTATTTGATGATAACAAGACAACATAAAGAAGGTTATCTTATCAAATAATAGTAAGGAAAAGTTACATATAAAGTACATGTCCCTTTTTACTATTTTGGGATCTTTTTCAGTTAGTCAGTCTCAGCTTGAG
>NW_020202170.1:24705-26986 GCF_001531365.2 Cynara cardunculus var. scolymus
ACCAGATGACCCATTGGACATAGATGTAGCTCTGACATTCTCTGAAATCTGACTTCACCTTCATAGTCAAGGAATATAACTCCTAACTCAGGTTTAAAATGCACAGAGTTGGGTATATAGGGACCCTTATCTGGCAAGTTAAGATTCAGCATAGAAATGTATGTACTCTGATGACCCTTCAGGATTTCATCTAAGAAGAACCTTGTTTTATGTTCGTTTTTTAGGAATGGTCCGTCATTAGGATCAAAGAGCTTGAGTTTCTTCTTCCCACCTTTCTTCAAAGATGGCTTGTCAGGGACCTTGACATACCTGGACATCCTTTTGATGAGCTCGTTGATGGTGTCCTCGATAAGTGTCTTGTGTCTCGACTTGGATCGTTGAATAGCTTGCCTGATCTCCATCCATTCGTTGTATCCATAACGGCCAAGGTAGGAAGGGTACTCGGTAACGGCATCAAGATTGTCCAAGGTGATGAGCATTGAGACCAGCGTTCCACCGTCTTTAGAACTTCCGCTGATGCTAACACTGATAATTGGGCGGGACTGATTCTCTTTTTCAGCTTTGCTTCACTCCATCGCTTGTTCTTTTCCGCCAGCTTCAGGTTCTTCTCATGCTCAGCTTCTGCAATAGAAAGAAGTTTAGCCTGGGCTTGGACAACGTTCACCTTTTTCTTGGACTTCTTCTTGGGAAGGACCTTTTCAGCTAGTGACTTGGCCAGCTTCAAGCTGTCTTCAGTCTGCTTTTTTTGAAGCTCTAGCTCTTCTTCAGCCCTTAACGCCTCGAGTCTTTCAGCTTCAGACAAGAAGTCGAACTCACCACCACTAGAGGTACGAAGAGGGATTTTTACTCTAGTCTGATCGAGTGACTCCTTTAGCTGAGACATCTGCTGGTCAGTAGGAGTACAAGAGATGGGTTAATCAGGTACCTGCTCCAGTCAACCGCAAGTTGTTGATGGAATATGAAGTTGATTGTTTGAAGTAATCACTACCTAAGAGGTAGAGTCTTCAAACAAAGGTTGTTGAGGGATATTGAATAATACCTTCAAGTTTCCTTCTCCAACGACCGCCTTACCCTTGGACTTGGGAACCTGGTTCCCTGATGGAGTAGATTCACCTTGTCTTTGATCCCCCTGGGATGCAGAATCCCTGAGAGCAACTCCCTTGGTGACGGTTGATGGCTTATGGTACTTGATGGTAAAGTCATCTTCATCATCATCGTCGTCATCGCCATCTAGATCACTTCCGGGGTCTGGAATGGTAGGTTCATCATCTTCATCATCATCATCTTCATCTTCATCATCATCATCACCAGCAGCAGTGATGGAAGGGGCATCATCTCTAGGGATGGCATCGACAACCTCAGCTGGAGCAGCTTTGGTGGTCGTGATTATAGGAGCAGCAACCGCTTCAGCTCTAGGAGCCTCAGCTTCAACTGCAACTGAAGCTGATACTAGACCAACAGCCTGATAAGGATAAGGAGCAGGAGCAGGAGCAACATCGGATGATTCACCAGCGTTGGACCTCATCTCCCCCTCTCTGGCTAAGACTTGAGAGAATTGGCCAGAGAGTTTGTCCAAGCGCTGACGCTGGAGAACGATTATCTCATCTATCCTTTGCAAAACACTGGCTAGAGTTGTCGTTGCCTCACGCGTCTCATGGAGCTGGGCGCGATCATTGGCAGAGAAAGAAGGTGGGATCACTGGAGCTGGTTGACGGACAACATCCAGGATATGTTGAAGAAGGCCAGTCTGATGATCAGCGATAGCCTGAGCATCGTCAGCCCTACTGTGAAGAACAGCAGTGTCATCGGTGTTGGCTTGAACAACGTCTTGGAGAGTCTGGAGATGACTATGAACTTCTTGAACGTCCACCTGGATGGCAAGGAAGTTTGCATCAAGATCACCCTGGCGAGACATCTCTTGGTGGATTTCGTTGATCCTGTAGAGGACGGTATCAACGGCTGGAAGGAGAAGTTTGATGTCTGATGCATATAATAGTCATCATCGATATCTTCATCTCCTCCATCATCTTTCTCTTTTTCTTCCTGAACGTCCGTCTGGATGGCTGGAAGGACGGTGTCAAATGCTTTATAATACTATAAGGGTACTCGCACAATGCAGCGAGATACATCTCAATTTTAATGTTTCGTTTTATTTATTTTTGACTCAGTCGATGTTATACTACAGCTTTAAGTGGTTTTGAAAAAACGATAATGTTTTTATTTTTGAATAAAATATAAATATGAAGATATCATAAAAATTTGAAAAATAATAATAATAATA